>NC_069116.1:54286089-54586089 GCF_025612915.1 Magallana angulata | reverse complement strand
CTCTCCTAATGACTTTCTGAGTATAATTTACAAAAACATAATTCCTGTCACAAAAAAGAAATGAGCAAAGCCAAATATTAACAAGTTGATTACAGTATTTTTATCCCGTATATTACTAGTAAGCCTTTTTGATTATAATATTTTTAGCTCGTAAAAGCCCTTTCCAATAAAAAGAAACTTTGTAATTAAGGTAAACAATTTTGAGAGAGAGAGAGAGAGAGAGAGAGAGAGTAAATCATACAATATCATTCTTTTTCATTCACTTTCTTACACCGATCAATATCCATCTCTGATGACAAAAGTAATCAACATTTCCGTTTTAATCAATGGCGAATATAAATCATTTTGGGCTCGTAACATAGATGGTACTACAGTTCCAGTCTTTTTCGTGGACGTTTGAGAGCTTTTAAAAAACGAAATACTATAAATATAGAATGCTAAGCTAGGATAATTGGAACAAACTTGTTTATGCTTTTGAATGCGCATGTTATCATTTTCGACAATATATTTAATAGGCCTAACAAAAACAAAAAAAAAACGAAACAAACAAACAAACAAAAAACAAAAAATACAAAATCAAAGAGCCCCTAAATGCTTGTTAACGTAAGAACAACATCTGGCAATGTCAAATCCTTGCTTTATCTATCCTCGGTGAATAGACCGGGCAATTCGTTCAGTTGTCCTTTGAGTATTGTACTTTTTTTAATGCAGGCGCAGTGATTCAAAATTAAATGTAGGCTACATGAAAATATTTTTTTGTGCTTTATGCACAACGAAAGGAAAAAGGCAAATTTTCCAATAATTTATAATATTGTTAATAACTGTCACACTCTAGATGTCAAAACATCAGCTGTCGTCCATCCGAATTTTTTCAGACCGGGAGCTCAGACCTGCAGCTAATATTCGGTATGTTCACATGTATATATGCACAACATAATAAAATCGTCCGGACCGCTGTTCGTTATAGTCATTTAAGCTTGATATTTGAAGTCAGTTTACATTGATAGTCATTAATCTTCCTTTCAAGCTGAATCATCTTCATTAAATGCACTAATCAGAATTTTCATTTAAGGGACATGGTCACGAATGGTCACGATTTTGGTCAAAAATTATTATTCCTATTTTTCCGATTTTAATGTTAACAATGCTTCAATTAGGCATTTCTAATAACATTTTAGTGTCAGTCGTCGGGTTATAAGCTAGATACAGAGCTCAAAATTCTTTGTCAAGTAAACAAACTTTCAAAACATGACGTCATGTTTTTGTGTACGTTATGAATATTAACGGAACTATTCCAGTTTTAGACTCAAAATGAATGTAATAATCGTTAGCTAGATATGATTATTTATTTATGCCTTAAACGATTTAGAAAAGAGAGAGTCAGATTTAACTTTTTCAGGTATAATGTTCCAATGTTAACACAAACATGGCACGAGCCTGGTTTATATGACAGAGAATACTGAGCTCTGTATCTTGCCTAAAACACGACCACTGACACTAATATTATTGGAAGGTCATTAGAAATGTATTTAAAGCATTAAAAACAATAAAAATTGAAAAATGGTTTATGCTGTAATTAAAAACGGTACATGTAATATGATTTTGAATACTAAATAGCAGAAAATAATTACCATGCATATTACAAGTAAGTCATATTACTAAAAGAGCCATCTGTGCTGGTGTGTCAGAAAATTTAGAAATCTTTTTTAATACGACCTAGATATATGTCGTTTTGCAACAGATACGTGATTGCTTGTCACGTGATTTAGCGAACAAATCATCTAAAAAAAACTACATTGCTAACACTGATGACCTTTCATTCGTGTTTGATTATTATAACACTTTTTAGAAACGCAGAAGGATATCAAAATGAAAGTTAACTTACTGTCGCGTTTTTTTTTTTGTTTTTTTTTTTTTGTTTTTTTTGTTGGTTTTTTTTGTTGTTTTTTTTTTAAATATCTGGTCAAGCATTAAAAATTGGCAAATATACAATACCAATTAGCTTTTTATTTCAAAGAATTGACATAATTTTTGAATCTGATTTAAAACATCTTACAAGAATGTTTTCATATTTGATGAAATTGTGATGTTTCCATCACTACAACCAATCAATTATCAGATAAAGTTATGATAACGTACCTGCTCTGGGTAGTAACGCAACCTTTTTGATTTCAATTTTGAAAATTATACAGATTTTAAGAAAATCTACATAAAAGTTTGGTTTGCAGTGGTATATGGCCGCTATATTCAATTTATATTTTTCCAGTTATACTTGAAAAATGACGATTGCTACCTATATTTTTCCAGCTATACTTGAAAAATGACGATTGCTACCTAAACCCTCGTGAAATAATGTACGCATTCGTTAATTTTAAAATAAAAAAGATAGATCTTTGATAGCTCGGAACTTTCTACCACAGCATAGTTCAATCCTGTTACACAATTTTCAAATATTATACCCCCTGTAACGTATACATTTGACATAATTTTTCACTACACATATTAAAAAAAATGTACTGTCTAAAAATCTTAGACTGATAACGATCGTCCAGTTGGTAAAAACTAAAGGCGTAATGTGTTTTATTTTAAAATGCAAAACAGTGGAAACGGAGGAAGTTTAATGCTTGATATTTGAATTATTAATTTACCGATTTAGTGGAGAATTTACCAATAATTGATGAGGTCATTCCATGAATTTACACGTAATATCTGTCTTCTACGTAAGTATATTTCGAAAGGGAAAAAAGTCATAAGAAATGAAACTTTTTAAAAAAAACCTTTTTATCTACATCTACTGATATTTCTTCAGTATATTTTAAGAAATCTGATCTTGATCTTAAAGCTACCAGTTAACCCCAATGAACGATCTATGATGGCGTAGAGTTTTTAATTTACTATGCTAATATTTACAAGTACGTTGAACTTGTCATGAATGGTAAAAATAAGCATGGATTGATTTTAAGTTAGTTCGTGAAAAGATGTCCTCTACAAGAAAATAAGTACATGTTGGTTGTTTTGTAAATGAATTGATACTGAATTTAATCTCTAAAAAGAGACGTGAGAAGCTGCTTATGATAAGTTTTGTATTCGATCCTACGTACCCAAGATTTAATCAATTTACTATGTATCTTAAAGAGAGTAAATAGTTACTTTATTGACGAAATTATTAGAAAGGGTTATGTGGGTAAATATTCAATATAGATAAGAAAAGCATATTCAATTTTCAAACAAAGTAATATTTCAATAATTGATAATTCGTTTTTATAGAGATGAGTAATATAGTAAGAATAGACTTCTCAATAGAAGAAAAAATATTATTAAAAAAAACCACGAGTTATTACATGTAGCTGTCCCCGTCATCTCTGGGTTTTTTCCACCTGTTAGTAAAAATTTGTTATATATCATTGTCAATGTACTTTACATATGTACATGTACCATACCATTATATCAATGTTTTGTTTTTTCAATTATATGTACCATACCATTATATCAATGTTTTTTTTTTTAAATTATATGTACCATACCATTATATCAATGTTTTTTTTTAAATTATATGTACCATACCATTATATCAATATTTTTTTTTTAATTATATGTACCATACCATTATATCAATATGTTTTTTTTTAAATCATATGTACCAAACCATTATATCAATGGGGTTTTTTTAAAATTATATGTACCATACCATTATATCAATATTTTTTTTTTAATTATATGTACCATACCATTATATCAATATTTTTTTTAAATTATATTTAACAACATATGCCGTATGGTGTGTGTCTTGTGCAAATAATGAATGAATGTAGATGTAAACATCTCTTTGGGAGTGCAATTAGCGCAATTTCTAACTAGCAAATCAATGCAATTAATATTGAGTTTATTGATTATGATGCAATAGTATTCATAGAAATGAATCAGAATGTTTATAGATAAAACATTTAAAGAAATTTGAGAAGGAAATAATCAATGAATTCTTCAGTATTGCCCAGCTTATCACCACAAACCAAGTCAAAGTCCATTCAGGTAAAGGTTATCGCCTGAAGTAAATTGTCAATTTCAGTGTCTAATAATTTCAAACCAAAACGTTATAAAAAAATCGTCCAGCTTATAACAGGCTATTGAAAAATAATGTCATTTGAAATAACTAACATCTAACACTATGCCAGTGCCAAGGTAGCATTTTTGAGCCCGTTTATGGAGCATATGATATACCATTCCTTAAAGAATTTATTATTACCTTCGACATTGATGTTTCTCACCTGTCAGGTAAGATTTTTACCTTTAAAAACGCCTACGGGAAATAGATTTTCCCACAGAAAAAACAATTTTTTCATAAGATAATTACAATCTGATAGGAAATCTCAGTTAACAAAACCCCCTGTCTAAATAAAATTCCTGTAGGAAATACATGTCATTTTTTCCTATCGGAATAATTCCTGTTATTGTAATATGTCATGTACAACAAGGAGAGGACTCTGAGTTTCTGGAACTTGTGTCCAATCCTTTTGGCATTATTAGTCAATAAAATATGTTCAACTCAATAATTCCTGTATGATTTTCAATAGTTCTTGTAGGAAAATTATTTCTCTAATGGGAATGATAATTTTCCTATCTGAAATTAAATTTAAAAGTAAATACCTCACCTATCGATAGGCCGTGTTTTATCATTTGATATATATGGATTTTTACAAAAATGCATCCTAAGCGAGAGCAGAAATGTCACCTTGGCCCTGTCAGACAGGGCCCGGTTTTTCGAAAGGTGGTTAAATTTAACACCGTGTTAAGGATAACGACATGTTAAATCCTAATCAAGTGATTAGCTAACGCAGTGGTTAAATTCTGTTGATCAAAAGCAATTTAACACATTGGTTAGCTAACACTGTGTTAACTGAGTTAACCACTTGGTAATCACTTGGTTACCCATAATTCATTTCTACTTCCTATATATGAAGAAAAAAGAAGATTTTGCTTTGGGATTTCAATAAGTTTGAATTTAGTGAAATATTATTGATATAATTATATGTTGAACATCTATATCATTTCCAGGGTTCCGATCCTATATAGTATGCAATTTTCCAAATTAATCCTTTCTTTTCTTGTTGTCTATATATAACACCGTTAAAGTACAATGTAATAGTTTCAAAATAGTTTCAAAATACCATTATAAATTCCTTTCAATGTGTAAATTAATTAGGTATATGTATCATAAAATACAGTTCAAAGGCTCAACCAATTTTCTGATTAATTTATAGGGTGTAACTTACACTAACATTCTATGAAAAGACATTTTGTCTTGGAATAAGAAAGCTTATGCAATTTTGAGAAAAAGTATACCGCATATTGCCAATTTCATTGAGGTTTGAGAAATATATGGTCATTTAAGTGAACCCACCATTTCCACTTTACTCTATTTAACATAGACTCATATGGTTCTTCTTCAGCAAAACATCTTTACTTAATCTTTAAGAGGTCAATTGTTGTTCAACCTCTTTTAATAGGAAACCTTATTCAATACTGCATGTATCTACATGATATTATCATTATAAAAGCACCACATCGCTTAGAAATACCCTTGCATGTATACCCTCCTCCTATGTATTGATTTTCATAAAAAGCAGTGGTTAAATTGAAATCTTTCACCTAATATTATGAAACTTGTG
The DNA here is from genome assembly GCF_025612915.1 of Magallana angulata. NCBI lineage: Eukaryota > Metazoa > Mollusca > Bivalvia > Ostreida > Ostreidae > Magallana > Magallana angulata. The sequence continues at coordinate 54,580,423 of NC_069116.1, read as the reverse complement.
GCAATTTCCTAGTGTCAATTCTCACACATATTTGAAAACATGTATCACCGACACAAAATTGACCTATTTTGAAAATTGGATGAATTGTAGCATTTTAGAGACAAACATACATGGTGTCTTGCATGTGAGTTCATTTCAAAAGTAGTTATTATAGCAGATGTTATTTTAATTCATGTAAAATGTACATTTTCATATCCTAAATGTAATTTAAATTGAGACAATTGGAAGGAATGGGTGAGTTTTAATTCACCTATGTAAATATATGTGTAAAATTTCACCTTTGGACAGGAAGGAGTTAAAAACTTTTTTTTTACATTTTGTATTCAATGACAACTGCATTTGTCTCCATGTAAACTTGAAGAAAAATATGCCTTTAATAAAAGGGTAATTATATCAGAGGCTTTATTATATAATACTAGTATTAATGCATATTTTTATACAAGGACATTATAGACAAAAACATACAAAATAAATGTATTAAATATTTAATCAAACATGGGTAATTAAGGACAACAATTTGTCATTAAAAACACAATATAACATTGATACACCTAAAAGCTTTGAAAAACTGAGTCATCTTTATGTAAATTCTGTGTATACTTAATGTTTATTTATTCGTTATTTCATATTTGGATGAAAATCTCTATTATATCATAAAAGTACAAATATAAATTCATCAACATACTGTTTTATATATGAGAGAGAGAGAGAGAGAGACAGAGAGAGAGAGAGAGAGAGTGCAAATGTTTACATTTGCATTGTTTTACATACTTTAATAATTATCATTTCCAGTTTATGGTACTTTAAACAATTTCATAATAAAAACATGTTAGACATGTTAATAGCAGAGAGAGAGAGAGAGAGAGAGAGAGAGAGAGAGAGAGAGAGAGAGAGAGAGAAAGAGAGAGAGAGAGAGAAATTCAATTTTTTTTTGGCTATTGTGTAATAAATTAGGATGTAGACATTAGATTAAATGTCACAATAATTGTTCTCCTTCTCTTGGTGCATGGTGTTTGAGGCTTAGAGGTTGGTTAATTGTTGTCAGATACTCATCTTTCTCAGTCTCTCCAAGTCCTCTTCAAATAAACAATGCAGGCATGCAGTTATATTCCTGTATCATGCAAATCTGTGAATTAAAAAGGATAAAATGTATACAAAAAGACAACAATTGTGAAATAAAGACAAATATAGTCATAGTTTGGGACTAAACTTCACATTCACCTTAAATTTTTAACAGTTCTGATTACAAAATTTGTTTAAAATGGACACTTCAGAAAACATGTACTAATTTATGTATACATGTATGTACCCTGTTGTATGCATATGAGTCTAATATGAGTTACATGCATATACATGTAAAGATGATGATTTTGGTTTAGCAAAGCAGTTCGCATCCAGGTGACATTAAACTCTTAATAATTCAGTAATTGAGACTAATCCGGTTTGTCGATTGAGAGTACAGTAAATGTAATAATACTTCCCATGAAATTTTCAGTTAATGTTAATATATTTAGTCTTAAAGCATATAAATGCTCTGTTATAAATTGTTTGTGAAATATCATGATATTTGAAAAATTGTCACTTCAACTGAAAATACCAAACCTTCAGTGAAAAAAAAAAAAGAAATAGAATCACACCTTTTGCAAACAAAAGAACCTCTCAATTTCACTTCTGATCTTGGAATGCATGTTTGATTAAATTTCTCCTTGGCTGCAGTTTGTGGGCCTCATGAGATATGGCTTTGGGAGAATTAGGTACCAAGCACAGCAAGTGTCACCCAGTAGAACATTCCATGTTCTTATTCTTCCAATACTTTAAATAAATAATTTTTAAAATGTATTTAAAATACAAAACAACAGATTTTTTTAAATCATAAAGATATATACTTAAAACATGTCAGAAATGCATTTCTTAGTGTAAAATACATTTGAAATAGATAAACTTCAAAAAATATTTGCATCATGATTGGGATCTGCCCAGTGAAAAGAAATGAATAAGGTCAAATTTAGATATCACTAATTTAATTAAATCAATATACATGTAACTATATGGAGTTTTAAAAATTAAATGCTTCAAAAATTTAAAATGCAGTTATTCTTAAAAAAAGTAATTTAAAAAAGGAAGATATAATATAAAATACATGCACATAAAAATCATAACAATATTGCTCCAATCAGATATAATTTTAGTATCCTTTCATTGCTTGACTGTGCATAACATTTATTTAGACTATAGACGTTTTAGAAATAATTTTGATCCACCACTTGCTATTTGTCAAAAGGGAGATAAATCTTAATATGCAGTAACAACATTGAAAAAAAATATGCTAACATGTTCACTCAATATTTATTTATCAATTAAGGAGCTGATAATTCCTTTCTCATTAATGTTTTAAAAATTCAAGGAAAAAATTGTACAATGTTTTTGTACTTATAGTACCCATTTCACTAATAATTTTGGAAATTTTTGTTAAATGTCTTATGTGACAACAACAATATAATCAATGTGAAGGTCAAATAAAGAAAAAAAGTACCTTTTACTGCTGTCAACAATGCAGCCTCCTCAAATGAAGGGATCCTTCAACATAGGGGGTATGAACCATGTGCAAAATCCTTCTTCCATAAATATATCACATAGATTACTGCAACTTTTCATGTCAAGCCGGTTGCTTTTCCGTATCTAATATCGTATGTAAGATTTTTTAAACTTAAAAATTTCTGGAAAATGCTTCTTATACCAATTTTTTGAGTTGAAGTGGCAAAATCATTACACTGGCGGCCATATTTAATCACTGTGTTAAATGTTAACCAAGGTACTGGGGGTGGATTAAAGTTAACACAGAGTTAACACATGGTTAAACCCTAACACACTTTCGAAAAACACTTAACCATTTCGTTAACTTTAACACCGAGTTTAACACAGTGTTAACACGGTGTTAGAGTTAACCACCTTTCGAAAAACCAGGCCCAGGTGTCATTATCCGGCAAAGTGTTATACGTATATAGACAATTAAAGATTCATTCAAATGCTCAATGAGTAAGATCCTTGAAGTACTAGTAATACTAGGTGTGTATATACAGGATACTTAAATCTTCAACAAACTCCTACTTAAAAGTCCAAAGGGAAAATATAAAATAGGGGCAGAGCAAACAAGGACCCATCCTCTGCTGACCAGTTACACCCGCCGTGTGCTTTTTGTCGTAATTGGGAAAACTAAAGAATTCGGTGATTAATATTGACCTAACAATAGTATTAAAAACGTCAGTGAGCATTCGACCTAGCGGAAGATTGTATTATTATATAAATTATCCCCTCGCGCAACTTGTTACAAAGAGGGAATGCTCCACTAAGCGGCGCCTTGTAATGTTATTAAAAGTTTAATTTGTTTGATTGGATTTGTTCTAACCTTATGATACAGTAAAACTGAACACACCTTCTATAAACTCAATTTCCTCTCTCCCGACAAGTATCGGGACACATTGATATGGTTTAAATCGTGAATTATATTTATATCAATGCTAAAATATATTCATTAAGGAATAAAAAAATCATTCTTTGACTTTAATGGGGGTATCAATTCGGTTCGGGTTTTTTCCTTCTTTTAAATGAGCAGATACTTGATTATGCCTGTCTTACCAGTATTTTTCTACGATAACAGTTGGGCACAAGGAGGTCACAGAAACCAGGTTAGTGAATCGTAAGCAACTTGTTTCATTGCGTGACTGCGACCATTTTGTGTTAAGGGTTATACCGTGATAATTTCTCTACTACTGCCGTGCTGAAACGTTCCTCTCTGATCGCCGTGGTGAATCTGGGAATGTTTTGTCATCTTTAAAAGTAAACTAGGTCCAAAAGTGTCATTTTACATTAGAAGTGATGATCGAGTGAAAGATAAATCGTGAACAAAGAGGTGAACATTGTAAACAGACTTGTTTTGAAAACAGTGGATCTTTTATGTTTTCTCTCACAAAGTATTGCTCTTCTATTGTACATCCTTTCGATATAATTAACTTTTATTTAATGTAAATGTATCTACAGTTTCAACTATCTTTTCGAAACATGAATAACAATTTGTCTTTTCATGGATATTGGAAAATTGTATTTGAGAAGGAATTTGTACCTTAATTAAACGTTTGCCTCAATATATTTGAAATCAGATGACAATGTTTGATAGAAAATTTTTTTTGGATCTAGTTGCCGTGATAAATCAGACGAGTCCTGCCTACAGCTTACAGTATTTAAACCTAGTCGGGTGTAGACGAAATAATTAGGGACCCGTCCTGCAGGTGCTCTATAGTGATCAGTCCGTTCATCCTTCCGTCCATCTATCCTTCCGTCCGTCTGTCCTTCCGATATCTCTTGTCCGGAGCATAATTTTTCTCCTCCTTTTTGGATCTAGTTGCCGTGATAAATCAGACGAGTCCTGCCTACAGCTTACAGTATTTAAACCTAGTCGGGTGTAGACGAAATAATTAGGGACCCGTCCTGCAGGTGCTCTATAGTGATCAGTCCGTTCATCCTTCCGTCCATCTATCCTTCCGTCCGTCTGTCCTTCCGATATCTCTTGTCCGGAGCATAATTTTTCTCCTCTTGACTCAATCTGGCTAAAACTTTACCCACAGAGTGCTTTTGTGTAAAGGGTGTGTAGTGACCTTGAACCAAGTTTCTAGGTTGAAGCTGACGGTAAAAGCGGAATTCTATGAAAAAAGCCTTGTCCGGACCATATCTTCTCTCCCCTTGGTCCAATCTGGTTCAAACTTTACTCACAGAGTGCCTATGGTCAAAGAGTGTGCAGTGACCTTGAATAAGGTTTCTAGTTCAAGGGTCAAGGTCATTATGGATCACGCAAAATTTCTTCTTTTCAGAGCGTACATACTCTTTTGAGTTCACTTAGCCCTGTTTGGCTTATACTTGAGGGTGTGCAGTGACCTTGAACTAAATTTCAGGTCAAAAGTAAAGGTAATAGAAGAGTTATATAAAAAATCCTTGTCCGATGCATATCTCTCTCCCTTTGGGCCAATCTGGCTTATACTTCACGTACAGTGTGCCTACGACAAAGGGTTTGCAGTGACCTTGAATGATGTTTGTGTGTCAAGTGTCAAGGTCATATTGGATCATGCAAAATTCATACATATACTCTCCAATTGGCCCTATCTGGCTCCTACTTCACATTAACAGAGCTCTCGTGTTAATGGTGTATAGTCTCTTTATAATTTGAACCTAGTCAATGTTAAGGTCATAGCAGATCTCTTATAATCAGTTATTTCCCATACGCTTATCTTGCTCAGTTTGAACCGTATGTATAAGTGGTAATGAGATTGAGTTAAAAGTTCTGTACCAGCTGGTAAATTTTTAAGTTACTGGTCAAGGTCAAAGCAAAGTTCTCTGAAATGTTTTTCATCCTATTGTCCATTATTTAAGCAGGGCCCTTTGAGATGGTCACCATCTCAATGTTGTCTATAAAATAGTATTCGGAGGCTCCTTCGCGTAAGTAAATGAGTATTGAATTTATGTAATTTCTACATTTTCCTTTGCATAATAGACTATGTCTTATAAAAGCGCTTTTGCTCGCGTATTGTCATCTTTGTTTTAATATGCCTTGTACGTGTAACAAATTTTGATTGTGCGTTGAACGCTTTTCTTTTTTGTTTTACGTCTTTTAATTTATTTTATTTTTAGAACATAGATGCTACTCATAGACTTAAGTATTTGTACAAATACGTTGCAAATTAAAATCATTATTGTCATTAAGAACCCTATATAGAAGAAATATAATTTTCCATATCCGTATAGAAAATTTACTTCAGCCTGATGCAGTGAAAAAGTACAACCAATAAAGAATTGATTTCTGTTACAGAAATATCTAAGCCACAATTGATTTCAGAAAAAAACAGTGCACAATTTTGTCAAACTTAAATTCAATGAAACATTCATCTGGCCATTCGTGTTTAAAAATCTGCTGATTCGTGTTTTAAAACATTTTCTAAATTTCACACTAAAGGATCTCTTATATTGACAATTTCTTGTAAATACCGAACTTCGGTGGATACACATACTGAAGACACTGATTTCTTTCACATTTCATAATTTTAACACTTAGATAAAATAAAGTAGCAATACATCATTAAATTGTTGCGGTGAGAACCCATGCTATGTTAACAATCCCTAAAGGTGGAACAATAACCATTTAAAGCTGATATAATAGAAAACATTAGAACAAGTTCTCAGCTAAAAAAAAATCCATAAACAATAAAGATTTTTATGCAAAAGCGTTTATAGCCAAATATAAAATAAAAAAGTTGTGAGTAAATGAATATTTTATGACGTTTTCCATGGTAACTTCAAAGTATTCCCAAAAGTGGATTTTTTTTCAGTCTTCCTTACATTGATGGTATGTCATGAGAAACTTGTCGTATCTGTGCAACAAAGAAATGAAATATAAAAAAAAAAGATCGCTGTTGGTGTGGTTACATTGTAGCAAAAAAGAAAATATGGACATTTTAACGCACTTGGGAATAAACATCATACAGAGAGCAGTGCATTAATTTTTTATATTACGATTCACTATTTCAATTAAACATTTTCACTCTTTGATGTAAAAAAAAAATATAAATATATATCAATCGCACAAGTAGTTAAACACAACCTCATATAGATTAGATTATAAAGTTTTAAATATTGGTAACAGTTATAACAATCTATTATCATAATTTTGATTTTAGCGAATATTTAATAAAGAAACTTCTAGAAGTAAAAATTAACTCACTCTTGGTTGACGTTGTGTTCAAGCGTACTATGCTTCTCACTTCAAGTCAACATTGTTTACAGAATTTGTATTTTTTTAAGTGCAGTCTGATAAATTCGTTTTTTGATGGTGAATCGTCATGCGCTTTGAATGATAGGCATTGATGCACAGTGAATTTAGTACATTGTGCACAAGTTGTTTCGCGGTTTCATTTAATTAAGTTCAAATAGTGTTACGAGGTACGTGAAAAGAATCGGTAAACCAACACCACGTCTATAATCATACAGAATCTTTAAAGTGTATCTGACAACCGTTTGATCGCGTCTTTTCAAACATTTGTATAATTAAACCTTTCTGTTATCATCTCTAACATGCAACATTAATTACAAACGGTCACGAAAAGCCAGGATAAAATTCATTGATATTTCCATTCATTAAAAAACATGAAACGGCTGTGCGTTTAGTTCTTTATTTCTGTAATATCTAGTGCCACACCCTGACACAGAGTCTAAGAGATTTAGTTTGGGTATGTAAACAGAAGCGAGATGATAGGTGCATGATGAATAAATAGCTACCTTATGGTTGGTCACGCATAATTGTATCACTTGTTGGGACCTCGCTCGGCAGGAGGCCTGTGGTGATCAGTCTGTCTGTCCGTCCATTTGCCCGACATCCATCGTTCGGAGCATATTTTCTCTCTCCTTGTCACAATCTGGCTCATACTTCACCCACAGAGTGCCTTTGGGTAAAGGGTGTGCAGTGATCTTGAAACAAGTTGTTAGGTCTAATATACGTATGTATTAATACCAGGCTGAAGCTAACAGCCACTAACAGCAGCCACTAAGCCCGTAGAAGCTAGCAGCTAATAAGGATTTTCATCAAAGTACTGAGAGTATTCGAACAGAAAATTTTAATATTTTACTTTATAATCGGCATATTTTAATTAATATCAAAAAGATTTATGCATTAATAATTTCTCTGAGCATGGACAACTTCAGAGGCAGTAAAGCTCGCCTGAATAAAATTATCAATGCCTTTGTATCTAATGAATTAAATTGAATATTGGTATTTGTCTATTCGTATGCTTTAAAATTGATCCCCAAGTCTGTTTACTTTTCTCCAAAAATAACATGCATCAAAAATACCAAAAAATCATAAAATGAAATGCTAAAATATGACAAAGTTCGGGTGAGCTAACTGGACCCTTGTAGGGGTCATAGGTGCCCTCTAACGCTTATTATGAATACCTCCTGAGGCCCTCTACCTAATTCTAGTGTTACCAAGTTCTTGTGGTCAATCTCAAGTTAGATATAAATCCCTGAAATGAGCCCGAACCCCTGGGAGCCACTTGGTGGTACCCCTACAGCAAAATTTGAGACCGGGAAATAATAGCCCCATAGGTCTCCTACACTGCCCTGGTATCCGTGTAATGCACACTTCAAAGATAAAAGAGATAATGACCCGCCTTTCACCCCTAGATCATTGTCAAATGCTAAAATATGACAAAGTTCGGGTGAGCTAAACCGACCCTTTTCATGGTCATTGTTGTATTCTTCGAAGGTTCACTTCAAAACATGGCTGAGACAAAATAATCCCAATTTCACCTAATGATTTTCGCTGATTTTGACTGCGACATATGATAATTTTTTTATGAGAATAAAAGCACAATGTTGGGTGTTCTGTTGCCTCACATTCGTAATAATACAATGTCTTTTTAATTTTCGATTGATATTGTTTCCGGGGGAGTGAAAAGGCCCGAGGATAAATTTGTAAACACGCACATGTAAACAAAATATCTTGCCACACTGGATTGGCTTGGGGTTTTTATTGTATTTGTATCGTTTTATGCATTTTGATTTATTTATCATGTCTTTTATATCATAATATGTTTGCATATCACTTTATACGATGCATATAGTTTTTCTATTTGTATCAATAAGACAACACTTAGGATAACATTTTTTTCATAACTTATGACCCGTATAGACGTATTTCATTTCTATCCAACAAAGACGCATTTATAACTCTTATCCAGGCGAGCTTTACTGCTTCGGAAGTAGTCAATGCTCGTACAAAGTATTGAGCATTAATCATTTGGATATTGATTAAAATATGTCAATAATTAAGTAAAATATAATTTTCCGTTCGAGTACTCTCAGTACTTTGACGAATTTCCTTATTGGCTGCTAGCTTCTACGGGCTTAGTGGCTGCTGTTGGTGGCTGCTAGCTTCAGCCTGATTGTATTAATCACACAAAAAATTATAGGGAAAATTCTTGTCCGGTTCACACATTCTCTCCTCTTGTTCCAATCTGGTTCATACTATACGAATGAAGTGTGCCTTTGGTTAAACCCTTAAAGGTGTGTAATGACCTTGAACAAGTTTGTAATTAAGGGTCAAGGTCATTAAGACTACTTTAAAAATCTTCCAGATCGTATAAATCTTTTCCCCTTACACCCGTCTGGCTCATACTTCACGTTCACAGAACTATTATGAAAAGGGTTTGCAGTGACCTTAAACCGAACTTCAAATGTGAAGTTCATAGCTGATATTTATAAACTCCAGTTTTTTACCCTAAATTCTTTCCCATCGGCTTAATCTTGCTCAGACTGAACCAAACAAATGCCTAACCAGTTATCAATAAGTTTGAATGAAAGTTTTATGCCAACTGGAATTTTTTTAAGTCATAGGTTCATAAGGTCAGATCAACTGAAATGATTTTGATTTTAATGTTCATTATTTAAGGGGGGTTATTAGAGATGGTGGTCACTATTTCAATGATGTCCAGTATTTGATGAACCTATAAAGTATCTCTTTTGAAATAAGATTTCTTTCGAAGGCTAGAATCAATGAATTATTCTTATTACACATTTTTTTCTGTTAAAAATGTGCTTGCAGATTATTCATTTGCAACCTAAAGATACTCCATTTTTTTTAATATAAAAAGCCATATGAAGTAATAGAGTCCTCGTGTACGCACCATTAGTGACACCGTGGCATTTTTTTCAACCCCTGGCATCACGTGTAACTGCAGTGTAAATTACAAAATCAGAATTGACATACATGTGCGCACTAACGGCTTGTTACCTTTCTTTCTTTGTCTTTCACCATCAATCTGATTTTTATGGTTTATCTCTTTCTCAGATTATAATTATCCAAACAATGTCACCTAGATTTTTCAATTTCTTGTGAACACTGTTACGTAATTTAAAATCTCTCTTAACAAACTAGCAGATCATGATTCATATATTGCCCAAGAAAGTCGGTTTCTCGTAATCACCATTGGGGAGAAGTATCGGCAAAGTCATTTGTTTTATTCCTGCCTCTTTCTAAAAACCATAAAGTTGTGGTCATACCAAGTGATGACTTCTCACTGGTTCGATGAAAATGCAATTTTTTTTCTTAGTTTGGTAGTTCTTGGATATGGCTTATTGTTCACTTGTGTTGATTTTTTTAAAATAATTAGACGGTCTCTTGTTGATATAGAAGGAGAAAATTGCCACAATTTATTGATTTTCATTTTTTCGAACAGAAATAAGATTCTTTCCACAGAAATAAGACCACGGAGTTTAAAATTAAAGTGAATTACAGAACGCCATGTTCGATCGATGTAACGAAATGTCTTCTAGTTTTCGCGTTCGTGGATTTGAAAAATTATCATTAAAAAAAACAAAAACAAAAAGCAACAACAATAATCAGTCTAGTATTTAGGAACAAGATTATAACAAAGAGATCGAGTAATTACACAGGTACATATCTAGGCTAAAAATTGAACTAATTTTACAATAATGAACATTTTGTTGTCTCTGATTAAGGCCAAGGATACCGTAAACTCTGCGATTTAATGCAGTTGTAAATTTTCCAGATTCTCTCATGCGCAGAACTGTAAAAAAAAAATTCCCGGGGAGGGGGTGGGGGTGTCGACGGATAACTTTGTATGCGGGGGGGGGGGGGGGGGTTATCTGACGTATTTGTGATAAAAATCTTAAATTTTAAAACGGCAATAATTATATTTTGAATACTATATAGTACATGTACATTGTTATTATAACTGGGGGTCAAAAGCCACCTTAAAATGATTTTTCTTTTAATCTTTTGTTTGGTGTGGATTCAATCTTTGTTCACGACAAATTTATTTTATCAAACAAGATACATATCAAATCAACAATAAAACAATATCATAAATCAACAAAAATATTTTTTAAAAACATTGAAAATACTCTTCTCTGATATTGCACTAAAAGCACATACAGGGAAAAACATAAAGACAGCAAAAAAAATCAAAAAAAATGTCTGTACTACAAAAGCAGTGTTTTCAAATTGAATGTTGATGTACAAAATGATTTTATTATTGGTCACTGATTTGTTAAAAGCTACTTCACACATGTATGACAAATGGTCCCAGTAAAAACAGCTCCAACATCATTAGGCAATTGCTATATGTCATCTGACAAATAGTTTATATACATGTACATTAGTAAGAATATAATAATGGCACTGCCTTTCAACATCTAAATACTGGTACTTTATTTGTTTACACATCTCTTCTCAGACTGTAATTCATATAAATTTATACTGATAACACATATGCATGATCCACATGCTGCCTCTCACGTACCGCTTGCTGCACCCAATTTATACGATACAGCGTCAATGATTTTCTACTTGCAATGCAATTCATAGACATTGTTACTTTAAAGATGCACATTAAGATACATGATATTAATCTTTCCAAATGGTTAAAAAAAAAAAGTCATTTAGCTAAACTTAACAGTAAACATATAATTCTGCTGCAATTATTATATTTTATCTTACTAAATGGTAAAAATGATTGTTAAACCTAACAGTAAACATATAGTTCTGCTGTAGTTTATTACGTTCAAAATTTAATTAAAGGGCAAACAACAATATAACACTTCTGTAGAACTAATCATTAACGGTAAACAAGAAATTCTGCTGCAGTTTTTTTGGGTAACATTGTCTGTTTCATTGTGAGTGAACAGAAAGCTGCATTGAAGACTCCAACATTTTTCATCTCCATCTCATCTTTTAGAACCGCATGCCATTGTTTGCGCCCTAAATCATCATCCACAGCCGGACCTGTTTCTGGTCCATTCTGAGACTGATATTGTTGATTCTCACCAATCGCACGCGCTCCAGGTCCCCTGCATTGAACACCCTGTAGATGTGGAAGTTCTCCCGGTGTTCCTGGGCAAACTGAATCTGCTGGGAGGAAATCTCAAAAACATCCTTGTCATCTGTCAAAGTCGTCTTGACCTCGATGAAAGTCTGAACAACACCAGAGTCTGTTTTGCGGGATATTTCCATGTCGTAGGGGTCTCCTTTCTCAATCTCCCTGTTGCACCATTTCACCTCCACGATGTCAGGGTCTGCTTCTTTCTGTTGCAGTAGATATTGATAGACCATTTGCTCACCCCAGCGACCTATTTCCTGCAAGCTTGTCTCGTCCTGGTCTAGATCTTGTAAAATTTCTGGTGGGGCCTTAAGGTTTGAACCTTGACCCAATTCTTCATAAATATAATCACTGGCCATTTCAGTCCACGCAGGATTATCTGTATAGAGTAATTACAACATCTTTAGATCAACAACATCATATGAAATGATGCATACATTTCAAAGTAAAATATACACTTTTAGTGCAAACATGTAGATATGTATTAAATTATGAAAAAATCTGTAATTAAAATGAGTATTGTTCATTATCAATTTCCAAATGTGTATTACATCTATATAAAACCATCTGATGACCTATCTCTATACTAAGCTATGGCACATGAAAAAGAATTCTATTACAGTAGGGCAATCACTACTTACCCATCAATAGTCTCTTGGACTCTGGCATGCGTGGAGAGCCCTGGCTGCTGTCCGTTGGATGTCTACGTTTTCCGCTAGATCTTGGATTTTCCGAGTCCCTATCCTTGTCCCCATTCCCCACATCCCCACGTTGCTCCTGTATGTTAGGCTTTTTGTCATTGCCTGTCCATTCCTTGGGACTCCTTGCATCGCCTTTCACCCTGTCACCTTCACTGGCGGAGTCTGCTGTTGAGTGTGAACTCCCACCGTGTGATGCTGTACCTTGGTGTGAACTCCCTGAAGCTTCTTCTCCATCCAACACTGGCCTCTTGTTTTCTCCCTTTGACTCTGTATCATTCTCTGATATCTTCCTCTTCGTCCCTTCTTCAAAAAAACCCAAATTTTTAAATGAAATGATCAGGTACAATGTTTTACATTTAAAGAAATTTGGAAGAGGAAAGTGATCATTATCAGGTCCATGAAAATTAGCAACATATTAAACCTGTAAATCTTTTTCCGTTTCATTTCAAGTTATGAAATCCTAGCTCTGGTAGACTAACTTACTTCCATCACTGTCCTGCCTGCTGACCATTGCATTCTGGGATTCTTTGGAACTCTCCTGTCTATCGTAAACTTCTCCTTTGGTCAGCTCACCACCAACTGTTCCCTCCCCTGAAGATTTACCTCCCCTTGATGTATTTTCATCTCCAGTAGTGGGCTTTACATCATCCGTGACCTTGAACTGACTTGGTAGTTCCTTTACTCTCTTCATGTAATCTGGGGCCTGAGGTGGAGGCCAAACCTTAGATTCTGTTGGCTTCTCCTCCCTTTCTCTTCGTACTGAAGTTATTAAAAAGACACATTGAAAAGAATGCAGTCCTTTATTATGCCATAATTAAAAGTTAGCTTAATAACCTAGCAAATTACAGAGTATATTTTACCTTTAGACAAAAATATCTTTACTTTTCTTTTTAAAAATCTGAACAAGTACAAATTAAGGAAAAATGTCAATTGTTATTAGTAAAGTAAATTAAGAAACTCTGAATATGATTATATGGACCAATTACTGATCAACTAGCCAAAACAAAAATAAGGAATAAGAAAATACACGAGGAATGTCCTGTTAGGTGAAATATCTTGAGATAGGGACACACAGCACTGACCTCTGTTCTGAGCAGTGCCCTGGGTGTTGGACATCGGGGGCCATGATTTCAGGCATGGCTCCCCCTCTTCTGTCTGTGACACCTGTCTCTGCCCCACAGGTTCTGAGTCATCTGGACCCACATCTTCTTCTTCTTCTATTTCTAAGTACACAAGAACATGAACATCTTCTTTATTAGATAATTATTGATTCTAGATAAATCTGTCATGGTAAAAATACAAACCCAAATTTAAAGTGCACAGGCCTAGTTTTCCAGTGAGAGCTTTTTTATTTTACATACTTAATTTTTATCAAAATTATTTGAGCCCGGAGTATGATGAGTTTTGTAGTAACCATTGCTTAATTGCTGCCAATTGTCTTAAATACAATTTCATAAGACTTGTTATTAAAACCTAAGAATTAATGTTAACACTTCTGATTTTCAGTCTACTGTACATGACTGTTCTTCCAAATATATTCCCCTTTCCAGAATTCACTTTCAGTCATACCGGTATATAGAAAAGCAATGTGCTTTGTCTTTTAGGGGCAGACAGTTATTTCATTCAATGAAAATATGTTCTTCTGCAAGATAAACAATTCTCATCAGATACACTGTTTATATTGTAAACAAAAAACGGTATTCTGCATCACTTACCTGGCTCCATAGACTTCTGAACCTGAAATACTGGAGGCTTGACAAACCAAGGCTCTTCATCTTCTGGAAGTGGTTCAAATTCATTGTGGTCCATCACTTCCTCCAAAGTGTGGGGTTCTTTAGTGAGGGCTGTTATAAGCTCATTTAGAAAAGACCTACAGGTACAAAGTTATACATGAAGTTAAGTTAAAAAATCAATCTACAGGGAAAAATAAATTCATAATACTGTAGAAGCAGAAATATTCATTGAGGATTTAATTTTGTTATTTTCGTTGGCAGTTTAAATCAACGAAATTAAATCCATGACAAATTTTAAACCCAAAAATTAATAAATACAAAGAGATTACGATATGACGAAAATAAATGCCAACAAAATTTTAATTGGTTTAAAAAAAACAAAATTTTGACCCAAGGAAAATATGTGCTTCTACAGTATTCAGTAACAAGTTTAAGAAGCATCATTAACTCTATACAGAAAACATAAAGTGTCAGCTTTAATTTCCATGTTTTCTCTGGTGCGGAATTACCTAATATGCCTGCAGCATTTTTGATCTGAGTTGGAAAACATCTTGGCAATTTCTTTGTTAATGTCTGGATAGGACTCGATGTGATCAATGTGGAAGTAGAAAACATTTTCTTTCAGCACACACTTTTCATTTCTAATGACAAAGACATCTGGGGTGTGCTTCAAAGAATATTTCACTTCTAGAGACTTTACCTGGAAAATACATGTACAATGATTGAAAACTCATAAGAGATTGACTCCCATGTACTGATTTAGTGAATTTCAGAATCTAATTGCGACAGTTCTTTTACATTAGAAACAGTAGATAGAATACACGGCCAAATGTAAATTGTTTACAATAATGTTAAAGGTTCCAACCTTGAAGAATTGCATGGCTGCCAGTCTTTGGGATATATGCTGCTTCTGCAGTTCCTGATAGATATTGGGTTTGTCCTTGTAGAGATATTGCTGCAGGGCTGGAACAGCCCTGTGCATGTACAGCTGAAGTTCCGGGCAAGGCAAAAACATCTGTGTTATTTCCAGAACATCTGTGCAGTCTGTGAGCTTCTTCACAGAACAGAACTCATAAAATGGCATCAGTTTCTCTCCCAAGTTCCTGTCTGAAATAAAAAACCACAGTCAGACATATCAACAAACAATGATTTCATCAGAAGAAGATAATAAAATGGAAAAATCACATAATACAAAAAAGGGACTCTAGTAAAATAATGTTTTTATTTTACTCAATTGAGAGAGATATACAAAAGATGCAACATATTACATTTATGTTTAAATTTAAATGATAAAGAAGATGCAACTTGCCTAACATGGCAGTGTTTCCTCCACGCCTTGGTTGGGGGGTTCTATCCTCCTGGACTACAAAGTTGACACGGTCCTTCTTCTCAAACATTTTCTCCAGTTCCCTGTTGTCTGCTATCATTGGATGGTCATCAATTCCAACCCATCTATTGCTGGTTGTGGCAAGAATCTTCTGACCTTCAAATTTACTGTTGATGAAAAAATAAATAATATAAAAAAAACCCCAAAGAATGGTTACTAATGTAAATTTTAGAAGTTCATAATGTGTATTTCAATTTAGATTTTGCTAAAATTGACAATCCCATAAGTTTTTATACATTAAACTGAACATTTAAGAAATGAACAGCAATTTAAAAAGTTCACCGGGAAGTTGGTTGGTCACGTGATCAAATCCTGTGAAGCCCAAAGGGCTTCTCAGTAGATTTGATCACGTTCCAACCAACTTCATATCCCGATGAACTTTTGAACATTGCTGTTTATTACTTATATTTACGTTTGAAATGGACAAACTGTTCAGAACTGTTAAAATTACCGAGATTTTATGTTTACAGTAATCAAAGCAACAAGCGATAAGCGCGTGCATTGATCATTGTGATGTCTTGAAAGAGTTCATACAGAATTGAACGTTTTCGCTATTCTATAGGTTCATATAAGGAAACATTTGCAAATGTAAATATTCATTAATATCTAATAATGCCCACAAGTTCATGCATGGATTATAGCGAGCGAAGTGAGCTCTAAGAACCAGTGTGCGCGGGAAAAAGAACGAGCTAAACCTACAGTTCATCAAACAAAATTTTTTGTCTACGTCCCATAATGCTCTCTAATGTTTTCACCCATGGTGCTATGCCAAAAATGGCCGACTTTTAACTCGTAATTTACAGTGACTTAAAGTTTGAAGACACGTTTTGAGTACCGCATATGCTTTGGCGAGACTCAAAAGATTTGTTACATGCTTCCATACCTCTGTAATGAGTCGAGAAACGTAAACAAAGACGAACAAAGTCATGGATGACGTCACAGTGCACTCGCGCTATATTTCCCGCGATAAATTTAGAGGTGGATCAAACATCTGTAATGCGTGTACTAGCTATTTCAATACAGACTGCGATACCTGCCTCATTGACGTATGATTTGTTTTTAATTTTTTTTAATATAGAGATTTTATGTATATATATTAGCAAGAGCCATACTTTACTGTCATATCGATCCATTTTTAAGCTAATTGTGCATGAATGAGTAGGGAGGAAATAAACAATAGGACATTTTGAAATAAATGAAAAGGAATAAAATAAAAAAATAAACAGTTAAAAAAATTATGTAGATATGGGATATAGTCAGACCATTAAATTTAAAAGTGGGAAATTACACACCTACAAACAGGTACCGGTCTCTCTCTCTCTCTCTCTCTCTCTCTCTCTCTCTCTCTCTCTCTCTCTCTCTCTCTCTCTCTCTCTGGGAAGTGGGTTGCGCTGTATGTATCATAACCATTAAAATTAGTACCTTTGGCATACTTATTGTAGAGCAATATACTCTCTCAAATATTCTTTGACGTTCGTTGATACCTAAATAAAACTATAAGTTGACAATGATGCAAGGTATGTGTATAATTCTTGCTGCGCTCGCCAGAACGGTAGCACCGTAAAACATATTAGAACTCAAAGTATGAACATGAATTTGCACCACTTCAAAGTTCTGGTACTTTGAAGAAGAGTTTAAAATAAAAGTGTGTGCATTGAAGGACTTAAATGCACCACTGTGCAGTACACCAAACATGCATACAGAATAAAAATCAGACTATAAAATTCAAAATCCTATGCTTACCTCCTCAAGGCCTTTATTTGCAACTCAAGGATATTCATCCATGTCTGGGGGTTACTGGCAGGCA
The DNA here is from genome assembly GCF_025612915.1 of Magallana angulata. Lineage (NCBI taxonomy): Eukaryota > Metazoa > Mollusca > Bivalvia > Ostreida > Ostreidae > Magallana > Magallana angulata. The sequence goes on along the minus strand of NC_069116.1, from coordinate 54,562,856 downwards.
TATACGAATTCTCAGGCCTAAGTTTCCGTCCAATAGTAACATAGAGAGCAAGGACATCTGATAATACAGACTTGTCAGTCAAACTAAGAACTTGTCCCATCAAAACCAGCAACTCCCCATACTCCGACAAACTGGGCTCCATGTCAATACGCATGGCAGTATGAAACAGATCTTCGAGATCATGCTCTTGTCCATAGGTGTCAAAGAGGATGGCTTTCTTGGACAGATCTGAGTGCAAGTCTTGAATGATATCGCTGTGTTTCATTATCAGGCCTGTTGGATCAAACCACCAGACCTCTTTCTTACTCAACATCCTCCCAGCCTGGAGATCTCCTAGTGAGCGATTCACAGAACCAGCGGCAAATCTCACAGGCAGGGCTTTATCTTCTGGCACAAAGATGACTGGGTGATCAAGAAACAGCTCGTGGGTTTCATTTGGGGGTAGATTACCTCGAAGATAGAGGTACACCCCACTAATGTGTTGTCTGGAGGTTACAAATAACTTTGGTGTAAGCTCAGAATCCCTGTTGCCCCATTCTTTCAAAAACTTCTTCAGGTCATGTAGCTCAACAGAATACTTTATCCTTAAAAACTGTCCAAAAGAGCTCTTTGAAGGAATCTGCACACCAATGTAGATCACAAAATAAGACAGCAGGTCAATGATGTCTTTCACAGGGGCATACAAACAGGATGGCTGCATCATTACCACCTTCTCTGTCACATGAATTTCTTCATTCTCAACTGTAACACAGGTCTGGGTGCCTGGCACCCAACTAGCAGTTCTAAGGAGCAAGCTGAAAGAAGAGTCCACATCTTTCAGGTGACCTCCTGACTCTGTACACATGTCAGTGGAAATATATCGGCTGAAGCACCTGTCCCATTCCTCAGCCAACAGAACACACAGGGTCCTCATCTGTTGGGGGTAGGACGTCAGCTGGCTGTTGTTCTGGATTAGGTCCACCAGTTCTGACGAGGACCAGTCTTTTATGTAGCTTCCTTTGGGAATTGTTCCAAGGATTTCCTTCAGAGGGGCCCATGAAGTAGTGCCCTGAAACAACAGAAAATTGATGATTGTATGAAACTACGGTAACTAAAATGATAAAAAGTTTTTTCCTTCATGTAATTGCAATAAACTACATAAGTATGCAATATGTTAAACAATACTGAATGGTCATAATTGTTAAATCAATGTAAAGCATACTTGCCAACTGACCTGATCTTGACGGGTCACACCCAATTTTTCGACCCTTCACCCGATTATTTTTTATTACCCAGCGGGTCATGCTTTTTACCCAATTTTTGTCAAACAACCCGAAAATCTCACGATTTTCTGATTGTGAGATTTTCGGATTTGGTTCGTAAATTATGTTGCACGTTTGACTTCCAGTTTATATAAACGCAAGCTGAGCTTAGATTTACGTAAACAATGCCGATAGCTATAACAGACACAGTAAGTGTTAATTATTATCGTGAGTTGTTTTGACAAACCAAAGGTTTAAATCATTAAGTGTGATGGCTTCCAATAAGAAAAGGTCTTCATCGGGGCCAGCAGAATCAAAATCAACAAAAAGAAAACAATATTTTTGTACCTATCAACATATCTGGGAAAATGAATTCCCATGGGTAAAACAAAGTAATCGAGTACAAAACGAGGATTCTTGTGTTCTATGTAACGCACATTTGAATATTGGATTTTCTGCCATAAATGATCTGACTAAATATTCAAAAACACTAAGTCATGTATAAAATGCTTTTTAATATACAAAAGTCTTCCAAGTCACTTACAACTTTCATGCCATCGTTTACAGAGTTCAAAAGCAAGGTTAATGTGGCAGAAACTCTTTTTGCATTTTTTTTAGCTGAACACAACCTACCATTTTCTGTGTCAGATCACTTTACAAAATTCAAAATCAGCAACTGTTAGTTAAAATGCTTTTTTGCAATAAAGTATTACACATAAGTTTTAATTAACACATATTTCTATTGTATATACCTATGAAATGCATGGTAAATATGTTGTAAATGTCGTTACGCGTTATGACCAGATTTATTACTTTCCAAATCTGGTCATGACCAGATTTTCACTTGTTGAAGGTTGGCAAGTATGATGTAAAGTTCTCAAAAATCTTTACCAGTAAACGTAAGTTACATATAAAAAGTTAAAGATCATTGACATTTTAAATTAACAACAATTAAAAAATAATGATTTTCTTCTTTCACTAAATACTTTGGTACAATTTCATGCATGTAACTTGTATCTGATTTGTTAATAATGTGGAAGAATAAAACCTAGAAACAACATTTAAAGCCAACTCACAATGGTTTCATTGGAGATCTCCACATTGACTTGTTTTAGTGATATGAAGTCTGTCAACCCTATCTTTGAAAAGAACTGTCGCCATCTCTGAATCTCCACTGGATTTTTCTTGTTCCTGAGATAAACTGGGTCCAGTAATACCCAATAATATCCTACAATCATTGTCACATGTTACAATACAGATTAAATAAAAAAAAACAATATATCATCATATTCTAAAGTTACACTCATCTTAACAGATATTAGATTATACATGTATAATGTTGGTTTATTTTAATTCTTCTGTAAATTTACATTATTATGTATTCATACCAACATCTCATGATTGTTATCCATGAATTTGATTCTGCAAGTACATTATGTGTATAATTCACAATTGTACATGTATATTTCATATCTGTATTTTTCAGTTCAAAATTATGAATAAGACCAAATGAAAACTTTTCCCTTGGTTTTACCTGGAAGCACAGCTTGTAAATTGATGCTGTTCTTGTATTCTGGAGTGAAATGGATGGGGACTTTGAAAGGATTCTGTAGCCCTTTGTTAGTTTTCAACATGGCCGACATCCCTAACTCCTCCATATTAACAAGTGAGGGGTCGCGCTCTGTCTGTTCTTTGATGTACACTATGTAACTAATCAGGATGTTCTCACTCTTTTCCTGGAAAGACAATAAATATCTCAAATAACAAACCATTCTTTTATGATACAAATTGTTTTGTTTTCCTTTTACTTGATGGCTAAAACAGTTATTTTGTCAACATGCTCTCTTGCTTCAAGACCAATTCATTTGTATTTTTTTTTTTACTCTGATTACAGATTTTTTATCTGGTGTATCTAATCTTTTGAAGACTTAGAAATATCAATCCATATAGGAATTTTTAAAAAAATACTTAATTTTAAAATAAAAGGTTGAGTTGATTAGAAAAGTAGAAATATTGGCACAAGTTCACAAAGGGAAACATGTTCTCTTGAACATATAAAAAGTCATTGGTATTCTAAATCCTGTTTCACACATGCACTGACCTTGACCTTGTTTGACTTGAGGATTGGCAGGATGTGGTGACTGATGACCTCCCTGGGTGACAGCTGACACACCCCTATCTTCAGTAGCAGCTTCTGAACCTGGGAGTTCACCTCACTGTCAGCGGACGACACCAGCAGGGGGTGGATTGTGTTCAAATCCTGCTGGAGCACTGACATTGGATCTATAGATATACACAGAAAACACTGACATAGGATATAGATATACACAGAGTACAGCATACAGTTAAACACATCTACAACAAACATGCTTATTATTGACTTAGTCATGCTCACAGAAAGTCTTTTTCATTCCTTTAAAATCTTTAAAATTTACCTAAATAAAATTATTGCATAAAATGAGTATGGTTTATAAGAAATCAAGACTGCTTGTCGTGCTTGTCTTTCTCTAACCCATTATGTGAGTGGTTGGAAAATTTATAATGATAGATACATATTCCAATCCAGGTCTTCAAAATTTAAGGTGACAATTTACCATTGTAGGACAGTTCTGTGTTTTCAGACAGAGGGAAGAAGATGGTGCTGTCTGCCGTGCACTGTCTTTGGTACGTAGCCAGAGGGATGATCTTGAGGGCCTTCAGTTTGTCATACACTGGTTGGTTATCTGTAAACTCGTTCAGACTTCTGTATACACAGGCAAGCCACTTAGCTGTCATCAGTATGTCACTGTCTGTTCAAAGATAACAAAGTTTGACACAGATGCATACTGGTAAATATTGCTGTGATGCAGAATAACTAAAATTGCAATCTCAGCCTTTTATTTACGAATACTTTTCAATATACTATAAAGATCATTTCAATGACATAAAAAAGCCTCCTACTTTTACTTTTATATATTGACCAAATCTCTGTCATATCCCCACCTTTGTCTCTTCCATCGGTGGCTGCCCACTGCAGAGAGAGGGATTTCCCAATTAGTAGCAGGTGCTCCGTGTTCAGAGACTCTATACCCAGACTGTGGGTCAGACTCGAATTCAATGTAGCTGCTACATCCCGATGGAGGTAGAACAGATTCAGTGTGTCCTTCAAGAGGTCAGGGGTCACAACCTCAAGGACAAGAGGGTCCTTGACCCTCACCATCTGGGAAGGGATCTTCCAAGCACACTGGCCTAAAATGAAATAAAATACAATAAACCTGTAAAGACTTGTATACACTATATTCTATATTGATTTCATAACCAATTTGCCTAAGTTTTTTTTTCCTGAAATGTTCAAAATCCACAAATATTTCATGACATTAAAATTGAATTTTCTTCAAGAAGATTGATGGTAATGAACATGAATGAAACCCCTGGTTAATTATCACCAATATTTGTGCACATAAAAGAATTTTTACTTATTTAATGATTCTTAAATAGTAATAAAACCTTTGCTGTTGGGCTGTGTAGGGACACATGGTTTTGCCCGTAACTTTTGAAGAATCTGATTTGCTACTGGCCTGAAGAAATCTATAATCTCATCCTCTACTGGAACAAACTGCAGGAAGGAGGTTACAGCTTCCATGTTGGAGAAGTCAGCATGAGACTGTAAATGAATCATTGAAATTTAACGATTGCTGCTGAGTGTGTTTATAAAATATCATGTACCGGTAACCAATACATTATTGTGTCTTTAAATGGTGAATATGCCCTACTTTGAATATTTCCAAGGCCTCCAAGAACAGGATGTGGATTTCATTACGAAGCCACTGGTTCCAAGAACTGTCCCTATCCACATCCTCACGACTGGACGGAACATCAAAATCACCTGCACAATGCAAAATGGATGAAATACAGTAGATTCATTATTTTACACGAGTACTTAATTCCGTGATTCTACCATTTTCCATCAAATCATGAGAACATAAAATTGCAAATGTCCAATTTCTATCATAGTTTCATGTATAATTTACATATATCTGAAAAATTAAAGCGAGCTTTTAAAATTCACAAGATGTACTTTTTGCAATTTTATGCAGCCATTTATTCCTCGCGTTTAATTAGTAATCTACAGTATAAAAGCCTGACCCAAAGAATCAAAGCAAAAATCTGGTGCATGCTTGAAGTGGCAAGTAATACAGTCATATAGAAGTTTAGGGTTTAATAAACATTTAGCAAAGGGACTTTTATAACTCCTTGGAGATTGTGAATTTGTGCATGGTCTCACCTTGGACAATGAATCGGAATCCATAACTCCTCAAAGGAAGGAAAGCAAACACAGGTTGTTTGGGTGGAACAAACTACAAAATAAACAGTTCACAACATGAGAAATAATGTTAACAGGGTTCTGCAGATTTATTGTTACATTAAATGATTATTACATGTTATTGTTACATCAGCAAGAGAAGAGGGCAATACATGTACCTTGCTGTCTTTCTTTTGCCCTGGAGGTCGCAGTGGGAAGGCTAGGGCGATCTCTGTAGACTCTACCTCCACCCCAGACTTGGCCTGTCAGTTAGATTTTATCAAATTCAGTTTAAATAAATTGAAAAAACATTGTGATGGCAGAAGAATAAAATGGTTGGAAAAAAATAACATTTGTGAAGTATATAAATTTACTTTTGCACAGGGTATTGTTATCAAATTGGTAGGACATGGCACCAGACAATAATATCATATTCCACACAATGCAAGAAACACTATTAACAAACTGTTTAGTATGAAATACATGAGGGAAGACTTTGCTCATAATCCTACCTGTAGGGAAATTTTGGAGGCATCCAAACTTTTCTTGACCACTAGCCATCTGTCCATTTTATCATCATGTGTAATTTCCACAACATTTTCACCATAGTCTTTTCTGTGAATGTTCTGTACAAAGTTCTCTACACGATTGTCAATGGTAATCTTTCTGAGACGATTTAAGAACAGCAGCAGAGATGGGTGGATGTCATTGAACCTAGCAGCCAGGGTCGTTGTCTGGGATCTTATGGATTCCTTCAATGGCAGCACAATTTTTGTTGTCCAGCTGCAATAAATGAAATAGAAGTGCCAGTGTTTCATTATTGTCATGTTGCCACATGATCAGGAGCAATTTTTCTTTACTACAGCTTTACACTAAAGTTGATTGCACCAAAATCATGCATGTATTTATATGTACCTGGTAATACATGTACTCAAAGTCAATGTATAATCAATACATGTAGTAGTAAACTAAAATACTTGAAAATACATGAAATCAAACATTTCTGTAAGCAATGGCATTCATGGCACTAAACACACAAATATATATAAATTGTTTGTCAATATTTGCAACTACACAGAGAAGCTAACAGTTTTTATGTCTTTAAAAAGTGTAGAAAGCTGTAACATAAAGCTTTAACTTACCCCTCCCCATCTTTCCACTCGTCCTCCTCCACCCATTGGGGCAGAATGTAGCCAGTGGGTCCGGAATGGACATCAAACTTGATGTGGAATCCATTGGAGTGGATCTCTGGCTCATCCGTCACTCGGAATACAGACTTAAACCCAATGCCTTTCTGCCCTACATTTACACCAAAACAAAAGACTTATAGTTTTTGCCTAAAATCACATACATGTAGTACATGTATCAAAAGTTCTCAGAATTATTCAGCACACAGAATAAAATTATGCTGCCAAATTGAAAATTATATTAAATTCTTGAGACATCTTTTTGTACAAGTGTTTAATTGTATAAACTTGAGTACTAGAGTACCTATGTAGCCTGCTTTGTGTTTTCCCTTGGTACTCCTTCCTACATCACAAAGAGCCCGGATGTTCTTGTCTGCAAATCCTGTCTCGTTGTTGAGAACCACCACACCCTCAGGCCGCATGATAAACTGTACGGAGGGACACTCATCCTCCCCAAGACTGTCAGGGTAAGAGTTGTCATCAGCATTCTGGATCAACTCTGAGAAAGAATCAGAAATCCTTACTTTATTGTTTATCAAAGTCAGATACTTGTAAATGTGCATGTAACTGGTTAAAGTCAATTTAATTTTTTAGACTACTGTATAGTCTAAATTCAATAATTAACCATCCATTCACCCAATACAGAGCCTTTCCTGTTATGCGACTACCAACTCGCCCTGAACATACTAGTCTTGCTGTACTGTAACCACCCACCTACCTAACACAAAGTGGGTATCCTTGCTGTAGAGGTCCTTGGACAGTCTGTCCAGACTTCGACCTAGTCTCTCCTGTTGGACTCTCATCAATCGCTGTCCATCTTCATTAAGTTCCACTCCAATTCCAAACTCTTCACGTCTAATCTGCTCCACGATTCCCCGGCATGTCTTCTCTGCATCTGTTTCCATGGACATCGCCTCTGGTTTGGGTTCCGGAGACAAGAGATCAATAACATTATCCTCAGACTTTACTGTCAGATCTACAAAGTTTATAGAATTGCATAGTACAATTTCATTCTTCAAAGCTCATGGTACTTTTAACAGTCCTACAAAGGCTCTGCTCTTGCTTCATGTGAAGTTCTAATGCAGAGTTTGAAAATACCCTCAGTCCTTCACATTATGAAATGTGTCTTTTATATTCATTGATTTCTTATTTGTAATAATATTCCTTTGTGCCTTATCCATTATTAACAATAGTGATTTTTTTCTATGTTTTTTCATATATAAATACAATCTAAGTACATGCATAAACTAAATCACTTTTTAAAGTACAACTCTACTCCAATCATTCACTGACCAATGGTGACCTCTTTTTTCTGTTTGTCTCCTGTTACGTCTCCCTCTTCCATCTCAATCTCTGTACTCTCATCCACAACAATGAGCTCCTCCTCTTCCACCTGACCTTTGACTTCTGTTTCTACTTCCACATCTGACAGGTAGGACGTGGAGGCGGAATCTTCTTCATCTTCACTGTCATCTATTGGCTGTCAAAAGAAAATATCCTTTACTTTGTAAATCATCACTGAAACTTTTATTCACCCCTTGTTAAATTTTGTGGTTCAGCTTACATCTTGTTATCAGTTAGTATATATTCAATAAGTTCCCAAGAAAATATTTTAAATTTCTGATGGCATATCAATACCTCAGGATCATCTCTGAAGAACTCATCAGCAATCTCGGAGTCCACTTCCTCTAGGGAGGCGTGGCTTGGTCTACACCTGGCCTGAATACTATTGGTCCACTCAGCCACGCCCAGCATACAGCCAAGCTTCTGGAGCTGGCTTACCTGGCTCTCAGTCGTACAGGACTGGAGCAGGAGGGTCTTGGATTTAGATTGTCCTACTACCTGACCCAAAGGATCAAGGAACATCTAAAATGATGCAAAGGTACATATGATATGTACATGCAATAAAAAGTGTGTTTTCTAATGCAAGAAAAGCATCCTTCTTCTTCAAAGAGGACATGGCTATTCACAGTTTAAATTTTCAAAATGGATTGAAAAAAAAAGTACCTGGTTAGCCAGAACTGAGCAGCTTTTTACTGGGAGAACTAGGAGACAGTCTAGCACAAATTTTACAACAGCCTCTCCATGCTGAAAGCTAGCAGGTGCCCCTACAAAAATTAAATGCGTCATACATGTATTATTCCAACAATATAGGCCATGTGACATATATGAAAGTTTCAATGTGTACATGTACATTTTAGCGTGTTACAATATAACAGACATACCTGGTGTTCTGTCAACAGAAGCCTCGCCATGCAGTTTGAACAACTCCTCCTTGATGTGACTGGCCAGCAGAGCTCTGGGTGTGTTTTCCACTCCCTTACTTCCGACCACCAAGGACATCAGGTGTCCACCGACCTCACGGGGGCTTCTCCTCTGTAGGGCAGCATTGAACTTCTCTGGGGACGACGAACTGATGAGCCTCAGGAACTGACCAGGAGAGCTCTCCAGAGCAATAAAGTCTGTCTTCATGATCTTATTTCCACCTATTTATATTCCAACTGATTATCTTAAATTTATTCATCAGTACAAAGGACTTCTCTATTTGTACATACACAGTAATAAAACCCTTACCCTCTAATGGCCAGGTTTGGCACTCTCCATACTTTTGGATAAAGTCTCGTAACTTTCCCAGCTGAGGTTCAAACACTAGGGTCCACTGACTCCATTCCGCCATGTTCTCCAGCAGTGGGCAGTTCTCCAGACATGCCAAGGCTGCTTCCTTTGTCTGGTGTCCCAGAATTCCAGTCTGACCTTTCACCTCAAAACTGCAATAGACAAAAATCACATAAAAGTATGTTTGATAAGATAGATCATGTATGCTAAAAAATATTTTTTTGTATTATTTATAGATTTTCTTTCCTTAATATAACAACACTGTATGGGAGATCTTATTCCTATTAAAACATTTTGTTCTGCGACAATTCATGCTTTGAATCTGACAGAAGACTTCTATACTCAGGAAAATTTATGCCCCATTTGCCCTCGTTGTCATTGGGCAAATTCAAAACAGGTTTAATTGAAAACAGTATGCTGTAGTGAGATTGGGCAAAAGTAACCAGGGAAAACTGATGTTAGGCCCGATACATCCATTTGACAGTTCCATAGTAAATCAAAGAAGCTGGACTTACCCTTCTGGAGGAAGTACTGCTGCCTCATACATCACACAGTGGTGGTTGGAGACATGCTTCCCTGGGCGATCAGCCAGGCCAATCAGACGAGAGGTCGTTCCGTGGCCCAATTGTTTGACCTCATTCACAGAAAACTGGTGACAAATCGCTTGCTGTATTTGTTCCTCCTGCAACAAACCAAAAATTTCAATCAGACGAAATCATTTCTACAATCAAATAACAAGTCCATCAGTTCAACTGATGTACATTCATTTGAAACTGAACTGATACTCAAACAGTAATAGAGTAATATTCATTTATGCACTAAAAATATATTTTGTATTGTGAATTCCACATATCAAAATTTTACTCATTCAATAATTTTAATGTCACTTGTGATGATAGATCAATATTTACATGTAGTAGAGCAAAGCATTTATATATCATACATGCCCTCAAAAAAAGAAATCATTAAAGAATTAAGCACATTCTTCCTTGACAGAGAAACCTTTCCCTTACAAAAGTCATACCTGAGAAAAGTTGCACTGTCTACACTGGTGAACAAACTCTAGAATGTGAGTTAGTGTAGGGAGAAATCCCCCTGCCACCTCGCTGTGACCTCCTGACCCTAAACTCGTTCCCCCACAATCATCAAGCTCCTATAAAATGAAAGAAACATTTGTGAATTTAAAGGTTTTCGAGAACTTATCTGATATATTCTATTCTGATCATGTAAAATACCAAAAAATATGTTTCATGATCCTTGAAAACAAATATAAGTAATATAATTGAATAACATTTACAAATATGTGTTATATAACAAGAAACTTCTTATCACCTGTTTGGCTTCCTTCAGAAGAAACTCAATGAATCGTCCAAATCCCATTGCCATAAAAGACTCAAAATCAAAATGCTCAGTGATTCTCTCCTCAATATGGTCTAAACTTTTCAGTGTTAGAGCCCCATGATTCTGGCATCTGTCAAGGTAAGTTTTGAGCAGTTTCACCACAGAATCTGCAATATCAAAACCAATATTTTACTCTTTGGAAAATTTCCAATGGAAATGTTTTATTTATCTGTTATTCACAACCATTTCATCAATTCAATATCCCAGTGTGCAATTCATATCAAATAAACACACTTGTCATTTGGTATCTTTCCTTTGGTAGGAGGTGTTTGGTATCTTACCTTTGCTTGAAAGTAATTTCTTTATCACTGTAACTTTGGTGTCTTACTTTTGGTAGGAGGTGGTTTCTTTAACACTGTAACTTTGGTATCTTACCTTTGGTAGGAGGTGGTTTCTTTGACACTGTAACAGGAACTTCCTTTGGCTTAGTGGCTTCTGTCAAGAACTGTCTATGTATAGCATCAACCTCCGTTTTACTGATACAGAGCGCAATGTGAAAAAGGGTTCGACCAAAGCTCTCACTAGTCACCACCTGAAGGAAATTGTTGACTGCTTCCACAAACTTGTTGAGATTTCTTCTCTCCTGTTTGTTTGCTGGGATTTCAACAGAGTTACACAACAGGCGGTACTTGTCAAAAATCTCTGTCAAAACCTTGGTAGGACTTAACTGTAGGTAGTGATCCCTAATCTGTGAACAAAAAAGCATCCTACAGGACCATGTTTTTACCTCAAGGGAATATTTTTTCAGAGCAGTTTTGTGAACTGTTACACTCAGATCTAAAGAGCTGCCGCAAAGCACAGTCTGCTCTATATTTATAAAATATGTAGACATCAGGCAAAATAGAATAATCATGCAAAACCTATCTCCTAGATATCCACTAAATAATTTTTTTCCTGAAGACCATCATAAAAACAAGAGGCCCATGGGCCACAAATTGCTCACCTGAACAATAGTCCTTGTATCATTTTATTTCGAAAGGGTTTATTATGAAGTGAACTCTGAATAAATATTGTAAAACGCATGTATATCAAGATTTTGCCATATATTAAATAATACATAAAAAGAAGAAACAATTTTATCTTTGGCATGTTTTTATTCATAGTTATTTTACACATCAAATGAGACTGAATTTTAAGCTCTAAAAGTCACGGGTCCTGGAAGTTATTGTAAATATATTGCATGTGCATGTATAAAAAAGTAAGGGTAGGACACTCTTTTTGGGGCGAAATCGGGTTTGACGAAGTCTGGGCGTTCCTCAAACGAAATTTCGCGATAAATCGTTCAAGTATACTTTACTAACGACATATGTATACATTCGTTCCGCTCCAATGCTGTTACGTCGAAGAAAAAGGTGTTTTTATACATCCAAGTGCCTAAGAATTTTGCTAGACTGGTTTACATCCGGTTTAATCGCAGTAAAAGTAAAAAGTAACCCATTTGCAGTAAAAAAAATCCCATTTCACTGAAAAAATTTTGTATTTCAATCATTAAAAGCTTTTTTATCAATTCATCAAATAAAAATATTGCAGGTGTGATGAGGACATTATAGGCATGTTAGATTTTGCATTATCATCGATCATCTGTCTTATAGACTAAACTCAAAAAACATGGAAAGTCTATATATAGTTGATAAAGTCTATTAATGATTCCTACTTTTTTTCCATAACAATTTTTTATCTTTTGTTCCTTTATCTTTCGTAACTGTGTGTTTGTGAATCAAAACTTCGTTAAAACCAAGATCCACACCTTTTTGAAGTTGTTTGAATTTATGATCTTTGATCCCGATCACTTGGATCCCAATATGTGAGTAATTGATGTCGGGATCGAAATTCCAAAAAAATAAATAGTCGATAAACATACACATGTATTTCCAGATAATTTAACTAGGATAAACTTATCATGGAAATTTCTTTTTTTCTTTTTTTTTTTTGAATACTTCTTTTAATAAAAAATGATTTAAACAATTTAGAATGTGCACTATCTTAGAATGATTGCATAGTAATCTCACAAACTGTTGCATAGTTATTCTTAAAAAGAGAGTTTAAAAACAGTTTCCCATTATATAAGTCTATGTTAAACTTTGAACATATTTTGGAGCCGTACGAAGTATTATAGTCTGTCCCAAGATATTTATGCTGCACATTTGGACGATTTTTAATAAAAAATACACTTACCTGTGAAAGAAGTACAATTGAAATAGTTGAAAGGGATATTTTCCAAGATAATTTCATTGACACATTATCATCTTTCACTCGGAAAAATTCACAGGAACGAAAACAGATTCCTTACGGAGATTTATAATGGGGAATGTTTACATCTTCTCTCCATTCGGAATACACTCGGAATACATCGCGCAATATTTCAACGTTATCATCCGGGCTTGCTGCAATGTAAAATCTCCGTAGACATCACATTTCTTAGCATTGTATTGAAACCTGATAAGCTAACAGGGGCGTTTTGACTGAGAAATCTTGGAATTTTTTCATACTTTTGAATGAACATCGTTTGAATCCTGAGGTATTTATAAATATCAAACAATTAAGCCAAACGTGAATCCAAAATATCTTGGGACAGAGTATAGTCCGGGGATCACGGTTTTCACAATTTAGAATCTACACCATCTTGGGGTACTTGTATTGTAATCTCACTAATTTTAGCACTGTAGTCCTTGAGAATACATTTTTAAAAACATTTCCCCCCATATATTTCTATGTTAAATTTGTCTTTTTTAATCAACTTTGAACCCCTCTTGGGACCCCAGTATTGACCCGGGGATCGCGATTTTTACAATTTAAAATTTTCACTTTATATACAAGCTTTGGTGTAAATATTGGCATATCTTGTGCAGTGGTTCTTAAAAAGAAGATTTTTAAAGACACCCACTCAATTTTCAAGTTTCGCAATTATCTCCCTTTTAAAAAGGGTTGTGCCCTTTATTTTAACAATTTAGAATCCCCTTCCCATAAGGATGCTTTGTACCAAGTTTGGTTAAATTTGGCTCAGTGGTTCTAGAGAAGTCAAAAATGTGAAAAGTTTACAGACGGACGGACAGACAGACAGACAGACGACGGACAACAGGTGATTAGAAAAGCTCACTTGAACCTTCGGTTCAGGTGAGCTAAAAACAGAAAATGTGCATCATCAGGTAAGACTTACCTGCCCATGTCCATCGCCTCTTTTTGATAGCAGTGCTGCTCTGAACCGGTGGAATGCCTGCTCTATCTCTTGCTTCAGTGCTTCTTTCGTGTCTTCTGTCACTTTTCTGCGTGTTCCACCTGCATCTCGCTGGGACTTTTTCAAAACCTGAATAAGTAATAAGATTCAAATATGCTTAAAATAATCTACATAACTATCATGATCTCTACAATATTAGTTAGCACATACTGGTCATTAATATTCAAGGGTATCAATTTTCATGGATAAAGTGAAAACCACAGTTTCAAAGATACGCCAATTCATGGCCAATGATCCTATCAATACAAAATGTTAGTAGAGATTGCAATTCAATGAACATTAAACCTTTCATGGATCAACTCGACAACAAAATCCATGAAAAATTGGTATTTAACGAATATTGGTGAAACAACAGTATATTTAGTTATCTCAAAAAGGATATTTCCAAAACTTGATTTGCATGAAACACGCTTCTATCAACTATCTTTTTTTATAAAAGGATTCAGTATCTCTACAAGCTTAAACATGCCATTTAATGTGCTAAATGGTAAAAATTCAAATAATATACCTGCATGGCCAAAGGCAGACTACGGATTCGGATTCCTAACACATAGGCGTTTTCCACATGATACGTCTCCACCAAATATTCCATGAAGTGTTCCAACTCCAGTTTGGTGCTCCACTTTTGATACTTGTTCAAGTAGTTTCTCAAGTTTTCAAAAATATCAGAGGTTGTAATTTCTGGAATATCAGCCATATCATGGGGGAATTTGAAGTGGTTGTAAATTATGGGCAGCCTTTGCAAGGGGCCAATTTGCAAAGCTTCAAAACTATCTTTGTCTGGAGCAAATTCAGCCATACATAACTTCAATTCATGTAGTGTACAAATCGAGTGAGTGTTCATATAGGCCTGTACATAAGCATTGACCTTGCAGATCATTCTGTTGTGTTCAAAAAGACAAGGTATCTGTTGAGCATTACGCCAGTGGCCTAATTCAGCAATATTCCTCTTACCAAATCTCTGCAGCATCAGATTTTCCACTCTCTCCACGCTGACATGTTCGTCTGCTTCTGCTAGTGCTTCTATGCACTCCTTTGCGACCATCTGAATCTGATCCTGTGAGAACCTGCCATATTTATCTTTGCTCCAGATCCTCGGTAGATGTGTCTCTTTTGGTTCAAACTTTCTGAGACTGACTGGTCTGATCACCAGTTGGCCTACTCTAAGCAAGGAATCCTGAGATTGAGAAGTAGGCTGGATAAATCCTGCTTGGGACTGAGGAGTAGGCTGGAAAAATCCTATGGATTGAGAAGTAGGCAGGAGAAATGCAGGAGTCTTCTGTATCATGGGCTGACCATCAGCAGGTGTCATCTGAAGGTCACCAGGGTGTGTAGACTTGGAGGATGAGAGAGGGATGAAGCCAGAAGGACTTTGGTCCTGGGTGAGATTCACCAGGTTCCTACGACTAGTGGATGGTTCATCTTTTGTTAGATCAATCACTGGTGTGCTCCTGTCTGAGGAATCAGAGACCTTTCTTTGTGCTTTCTTTTTTAGCCTCATGTAATGGATCCCATGTTCATCCTGATATTCTTCCATAACATCATCGAAGAGATCTAACACATTGCTGAGCTTGGTTAGTCCAACTTGATTTTTGTTTGGCAAACTAAAAAATCTATTTTGATAGCATTGCCAGATCTCTGATTTTTTAATACCTTTTGGATGAAGGACTAACAATGCCACTACATTCTCCTTCACTTTCCTTCTTGTCTCCTCTATCTTCATTTTATGTTCATCTACTATCTTGCTTGGTTTTGTTTCTTCCACTTCACTGTCACTTTCTGACTCACTACTTTCTGACTCACTACTAGAACCAGATGACACTACGCAAGGATTATCTGGGAATTTGCCGGTGGTGGCCACAGTGCTTTCCTTTCTGGCCTTAGACAGGAACTCACTCACTGCATCAGTGATGCTGGACTCTAGCGAGTCTTGCACTGGTCTCGCTATAGCCCCCTGTCTGAGTTGCTGTGGCATCATCAGCGGTGGGGCACACAAAGGCAGCCCTGTTAGTGACCGTGGACCAGTCGGGATAGGGAAACCTGTTGGAATCCCCATCAGTGGACGAATCAGAGTGGAGGAAGGAAATGGCACAAACGGCTGATGTAGAACAGGTATCACAGGTGTGCTGGGGCTAGCTGTTGATCTCTGATACACTACCTGTTATCAAGAAAAGTATTCCTTTAATGTACAATAAAAAATTCGGACACTGAACCTATAGTTTTCAATATATAAGGTTGGAAAATTTTTATCAACAATGAGACAAAATTTCAAGAAAAACACCTTCTGTTTTCAGATATAATCTATATTGAAAGTACATGTATTTATAAATGCCATGAAACTTGATTGTGTTCTAGCTGTCCCTGAATCCATTTATAAGACTGTACCTTCAAGATGGCTTGAAACAACAATTATTTGCTGGATCAATAAACAAAAGGCCCATGGGCCACATCGCTCACCTGAACAGCAGTTCCTTGTAACATTACATTTCGTAGCATATGCTTTTTCTATTTTAAACATTGAACCCCTTTCTGGGGACCCAGTAATGGTCCGAGGTTTATGGTTGGCTTGAACAACATAAATAGTAACATAGGAATGAAAATGTGTAGCACTGTACTGGGACCGCACGTACACAACCTGAAAAACTGAACGTAGAAGAGTTCCACTTCAAGAGGAATAACTCTCAGACTGTACAGAACATTAAGAAAGATAACTCTTGGTTCCACTACATTAGAGTTTACACAATTTGAGGATCCTTGCATAGTAATCTCACAAACTGTAGCATTATAGTTCTCGAGAAGAACTTTTTAAAAACATTTTCAATATATCTTTCTATGTTAAACTTTGAACCCCTTTTGGGGCCACAGTATTAGTCCAGTGCTAAAGTTTTAATTATTTGGAATCTACATTATTTAAGGATGCTTGCATAGTTATCTCACAAGCTGAAGCATTATAGTTCCCTAGAAAAAGATTTTTCAACATTTTCCCTCTATATTTCTATGCTAAACTTTGAACACCTCTTGGGGCCCCAGTATTAGATTGAGGTCACGGCTTTTATAATTTCGAATCTACACTATTTGAGGGTGCTTACGTAGTTATCTGACAAATTGATGCATTGTAGTTCTCGAAAAGAAGATTTTTAAACATTTTCCATATATACCGGTACTTCTACATTTAACTTTAAACCCATCTTGGGTCCCTAGTATTAGTCCAGGGGTCACTATTTTAAAACTGTCGAACCTTCATTATCCAAGGTTGTATGCATGATAGTAATCTCACAAATTGAAGCATTGTAGTTCTCGAGAAGAAGATTTTTTAACCTGTTACCTTTATATTTCTATAATAAACTTTGACCCCATCTTGGGGCCCCATTATTGGTCCGGGGGTCACGATTTTACGAATTAGGAATCTACATAAGCGAAGGATGCATGCATAGATATTCCACTAACTAAAACATTGTAGTTCTTGAGAAGAAAATTTTTAAACTTTTCCTTTGTTTTTTAAAATGTTTAAATTTTGAACCCCTCTTGGTGCCCATCAATTGTCCGGGAGTTACAATTTTTTGAATCTACATTATTTAAGGATGTACATGTATGCATAGTAATATCCCAAACAGTTGCACGATGGTTCTTGAGAAGATTTTAAAACATTTTCCTATATATGTTAAAATCTAAACCCCTCCTGGGGCCCCACTTTTGTTCGGGGGTCACGATTTTTACAATCTTCACTATATATACAACCTTTTGTGTATGTATTGTTATTTTTAGTGAAGTGGTTCTTGAGAAGAAAATTTTTAAACATTTTTCATATGTAGTTCTATGTTAAATTTTGATCCCCGCCTGGGGCCCCAGTTTTGGTCCGAGGGTCACGATTTTTACAATTTAGAATCTTCACTATGTATACAAGCTTTTGTGTAAATATTGGCATTTCTGGTGAAGTGGTTCTTGAGAAGAAGATTTTTTAAACATTTTCCTATGTATTTCTATGTTAAACTTTGAACCCCGCCTGGGGCCCCAGTTTTGGTCCGAGGGTCACGATTTTTACAATTTAGAATCTTCACTATATATACAAGCTTTTGTGTAAATATTGGCATTTCTGGTGCAGTGGTTCTTGAGAAGAAGATTTTTTAAACATTTTCCTATGTATTTCTATGTTAAACTTTGAACCCCGCCTGGGGCCCCAGTTTTGGTCCGAGGGTCACGATTTTTACAATTTATAATCTTCACTTTGTATACAAGCTTTTGTGTAAATATTGGCATTCCTGGTGCAGTGGTTCTTGAGAAGAAGATTTTTTAAACATTTTCCTATGTATTTCTATGTTAAACTTTGAACCCCGCCTGGGGCCCCAGTTTTGGTCCGAGGGTCACGATTTTTATAATTTAGAATCTTCACTATGTATACAAGCTTTTGTGTAAATATTGGCATTTCTGGTGAAGTGGTTCTTGAGAAGAAGATTTTTTAAACATTTTCCTATGTATTTCTATATATGTTAAACTTTGAACCCCGCCTGGGGCCCCAGTTTTGGTCCGAGGGTCACGATTTTTACAATTTATAATCTTCACTTTGTATACAAGCTTTTGTGTAAATATTGGCATTCCTGGTGCAGTGGTTCTTGAGAAGAAGATTTTTTAAACATTTTCCTATGTATTTCTATGTTAAACTTTGAACCCCGCCTGGGGCCCCAGTTTTGGTCTGAGGGTCACGATTTTTATAATTTAGAATCTTCACTATGTATACAAGCTTTTGTGTAAATATTGGCATTTCTGGTGCAGTGGTTCTTGAGAAGAAGATTTTTTAAACATTTTCCTATGTATTTCTATATATGTTAAACTTTGAACCCCGCCTGGGGCCCCAGTTTTGGTCTGAGGGTCACGATTTTTACAATTTAGAATCTTCACTATGTATACAAGCTTTTGTGTAAATATTGGCATTTCTGGTGCAGTGGTTCTTGAGAAGAAGATTTTTTAAACATTTTCCTATGTATTTCTATGTTAAACTTTGAACCCCGCCTGGGGCCCCAGTTTTGGTCCGAGGGTCACGATTTTTACAATTTAGAATCTTCACTATATATACAAGCTTTTGTGTAAATATTGGCATTTCTGGTGCAGTGGTTCTTGAGAAGAAGATTTTTAAAGACATGCACCCTATACTCACTGTTTTGCAATTATCTCCCTTTTGAAAAGGGCTGTGCCCTTTATTTTAACAATTTATAATCCCCTTTCCATAAGGATGCTGTGTACCAAATTTGAGAAGAAGTTGAAAATGTGAAAAGTTTACAGACGGACGGACAGACGGACGGACGGACGGACGACGGACAACGGGTGATCAGAAAAGCTCACTTGAACCTTCGGTTCAGGTGAGCTAAAAATCTTTTTTAAAAGATGATTTCATAAAAGAGACCAAAATTTGCTTTCAATTATTTTTCAAGAATTTTTTTGTTTGATTTGTACAATTTGAGTGTGAATGCATGGCTTTTTGCACCTTTTTTTCATGCAGTCAAAGGTGTAAATTTCTTTCGTATTGCATATTTATTCAAAATAAGAATTCAATTAATTTTAAAAAAAAAATCAAATATTAAATAAAAATGTTCATGTGAAATAAACTTTATCCATAATGTTCATGTGTAGAGACATTGTGATTTTAAGACTGCATGTAATTGGGTAAAATGCTAATATATGGCTTATATAGTACTTGTACCTGGACCAAACCAGTAGATCAAGATTTAAAATTTAAACAGTTGATTACTTTTTATGATAGTTTACATGTATTTAAAAGAAAAAGAAATCTGGCCAAGAGTAGAAATACAAAAAATATAGAGAAAACATGAAAATTTGGCACATTTCCAACAAAATTCAATAGAGATCAATACTGTCTGATTAAGACAACCCCCCTCTCTTACAGTCTTCAGGAAAAGGGGGATGGTTATAATCAGACTAGGATCAATAGTTACATTTAATTATTTTGTAGGAAAACCCAAAGGAAATTTGGATGATATATAAATAATTTTTATTCAAAAATAATTAATCCAGAAGTAAAACTTCATGCAAGAAATAAAAAAAAAAATCCAGGGTAGAAATAATTAGTCTCTGCCATGTTATTAATGGTTATTATCCCTTCCTGCTTTGTTATAAAGTCACAGACTGGAAACAACATTGAGGATATGATAAATGTATTTACACAAGATATAATCTTCTAATCTAAAGCTAGGGAAAACCTAACAACTATTCTTATCGATATAGCTGACTTATCAAAGTTGGAGCATTATTAATAACTTCCTGATTTAATCAGCAATAAAAAGCAATACACATCTGATAAGTACCAGTACATTGTTTTACATGCCTTCAATCAGTACACAGGTAACATAGGTGACTAGGTATTAAGACAAATCCTACCCCATTTTCAAAAAGTTTATCATCAAAGTTAGTTCATATATACCCGGTACACTGTATATAACCATGTGTAAAAGTATACATCTTAATAACCTTATAACCTGTATAATTATGTCTATACCTCTTCCCTAGGTGATTCTTTTTGAGTGTTTGCCCTCTCTCCACTGCTTTCCCTCTCTTTATTGCTACCCACTGGCTTCACTGCCTTTTGTAGAACCTTCTCTTTCCCCTGTGTGGATACTTCCTCTGACTCGGACGATGATACCCTGTCTATCTGTACTTCCGAGGGTTTCTCTCCCTCGGGCTTGTACCCATCTTTCAGCTGAATTGTGGGTCGCCCCCTGACCATCACCTCTTTAATCATGTCATCAAACACCTCCAAGAATTTGTGCATCTTTTTGACGTTATAAAACTCGGCACTGATCTTTTCCACCTTACTGCTGTAGGTATTCCACAGGTGTGCCTTGGGGATTCCATCAGGCTCTCGCTCCTTTAGTAGCTTGTACAGATTCTTCTTCAACTCCGATCTTCGCTTTGTGTACTTGTTTTCAGCCATTTTGAGGCTGTATATTCTGTATCAACAAAAAAAGGAACATCTTCATTATAAACATATGATTGTATTATTTAAAATTAATAATTTCATTAAGAGAAATACAAGTAATATTTTCATTTATAACCACAAAGGTATATAGCATTGTTTGGGAATTGCTTAGTTAATATTTTTAAAAAATCTTTATTTACCTTTTCTTTTCAAGTTTTGACAGAATGCCAAGTACATAGTACCATCCATATTAAAACCTGGTGGTCAGCTTTTAAATCAGGGAAATTTTAGATTTTTTTAGTAAAGAATAAATGAAGTTACTGAAATATTTCAAAATAAGGACATTCATTCTTTCATTTAAAACAATCTTTGATTTTACATTACACAAATGTAGTGCCATAACAAAGCAAAAGGGTCCCATTGTAGAACTACATGAGTATTTATTTCACAAATTAGTGTAAAAATTATTTTCAAATACGTGTACATTGTACTTACCCATTAACATGCACAGAACAAAAATCAAATGTCAGATAATGACAGGGAACTAATATTTATATTTAGGTCTACTTTCACTTTATACATTCTAAGAAAGCCCTAGGCTATTTGTTTGCTGTCATTTGCTAAAAACGAAACAGAAGTCTATGTAAACCTTGATCTTTCAGTTTCTTAGTTTTGCTAAATATAGTTACAACATCTGATGAAATATTTTTGATTGACTATCTGTAATAATTAAGTGAAACAGAAAATACAGTATTGAACAGTATCATTTTTGATGGACCCAATACATTTCAATGTAAGGCGAGAGAAATTTAATTTTTAGTTTTACGGATTTTGTTGTAAAAAATTTGGGTCGGAGGAGGGAAAATTAAAAAAAAAAAAAAAAAAGTGGGCAAACTTTTATTAATCAAAATTACATATTATTTGCTTGAACTTATAATATTAAGTTTAATTTGTCCACTATCCACTGTGTACTTTGTGTTTGTTTCAAGATCATTGGTATTAACCTTAAAACTTGTTCAGGATAACATTTTCTTTGCTTTTCATAAAAACTTTTAAACCAAACCATGCATGGCTGACCTCCATCTTAAATACTCCATGTTATAGAGACGCTTACACTTGATTTTAAAAGCTCCCTTTGTCAAACGTTTTGCAGATTTCAAATCAAATAAAGTAATTTTAAAACCAAGATCGGTCAAACTTGAAAATTCCGGAAAAATTTCCGAAGATACGAATTTTTTTTCATTATTTTTTTTTTTACAAAATCGGAAAAATTGGGTCGGCGGATCCGTAAAACTAAAAATTTAATTTCTCTCGCCTAATGTGTTTACAACACAATCAGTATTGAGGTGTTTCACGTTGGAGGCAAATTGTACCTGATTTTTTAATTATTTATAAAGTCAACCAATCATTGGCCAACCAGTCACCTATATATCAAACTGTTGACCCTTATTAAATTAGGAATTCAAATTGCAAGCTTCACATTTTTTACAAATTAGTTCTTTATTTCTAAAATGTGGTTTACAGATTGACTTGGGTGGTTTTGTTTTTTGTCTGGGTGGTAGTTTGATTGGAACCCTTTTAACTTGTATATTCATAATCTGACAAAATTAATATAGACAATTATATAAGGACAGCTGCTGAGTGCTAATATTTTTAAAACAGTAATAATTGAGATAAGTGTCATCAAAATCATTGTATGACTATTTATTTTAAAAACAAAATAGTCTCGTTTAAGTGTTTTCAAAAATGTGAAGTAACCATCTGGGGTAATACAGTGGATTACGCCATTATAGACATATGTTTGATTTACATTGTTTACAGCTGAACGTTGTATCATTGTGTAATCAAAAACAAAGGGTGTTGAGGATTAAATATCAAGGACTGTGCAAACATAAATAAATAAATAAATAAATAAAATTGCAGGACCATTTTTTCGTAAAATTCTTGGTTTTTTTGTTTTTGGTTTTGCTTGAGCAATGTGTTACTGTGTGGGGAGATCTCCACAATAATTCAATGAGAAAAGCACGTGGTAATGAGAAGTTATCGATTCATTGTTAACTACTAAAAATAGCATATTCAAAAGGTTACCTGGGTATTCAAAGATCAATGCAAAGTCGTTGGTTTCTTGCGTTTCATTTTGTCCTTCAACAACACGGCGTTATTTTGTATTTTCTCTTTTGGATTTCTAAAAACACACTCTTACAGACTTACTTTCACTTCGACTGAAATTACAAGAGAGGTAACTCTAATTGCAGTAACAACAACCCCTGCCAAAATCAGAGTACTGAAATATTGAAAAACGGTTAGCAAGCTTTTTGTCGAACTTTCTTTAAATATTTGCAGAGTGTTTATTTTTATTTTTAATTTTTTTTTTAGGGGGGGGGGGGGGTTCTGTACTGTACATGTACGTCAAGCTCAGAAAAAAACCCACCAACTTTAGTGAGGTCAATTTCCTCCCTTTCCTGGAATACAAACACAGGCGCTTGTTTTATACAGGAGGTCTATTAACTACATCTGTATGATCAATCGCAACTTCTCGGGCCTTTCCGGCAGGCTCGGAAAAACACCTCGAATGTATTAACTAGGCGTCCATGACAACCCCCCTTTTTATAAAACTTGATATAAATAGAACACATTTTACGATCTGTTGAGATGTGAGCTATACTTCATTAAAGTAAACTATATCCATTAAAATATAACACAGAAGCGACTTACAAGACTGCCTAGCCAATACTTATTTTAATGGGAAGCGACTCCATTTTGTATACAATTCTAACATCCGGTGGTGTTAATACATTCGAGGTGTTTTTCCGAGCTTGCCGGAAAGGCCCGAGAAGTTGCGATTGCTGTATGATATGTTTGATTTTATTAGTAAATTCATTGTCTGCAATTTTACCACTTTCTCAGACCACGCACCGCTACATATTGAATTTAAATGTACTACACTGCTAGACCCTTGTGATACGTCTAGCTACTATAGAACTCTAAATGTTTTCAGATGGGATTCTTCTTAATATGTTGATTCATGTAACAATTTTTTTTAACTCTATAGAGGGCACATGTAACTTTGTGAATTTCGAAAAAGTTACTTCCCAAAGTGACTTAGATGAATGTATGTTAAACATTACAGACATGTTGGGTAACGATATTGGCATTTTTTTTTATGTAAGTTCTAAAAATAGTAACCAGTCCAAACCAGCTAATTCAAGGTATAGGTATTCTACTTATCTGTCTACGAACGATAAACCCTGGTTTAACGAAGTCTTTATATAGAGATTATATTACAGCGTTACGTACATTTAATGTTTGCAAAAATGCTCAAAATCACTTGAATTTAGTTAGTAAGAAACGTACATGTATATAAGAAACTAGAAGCAAAGCTAAAGAGGTCGTATAAACAAATTGAAGGTAACAGGTTAAACATTTTGAAGAAAAACAACCCTAGACAATTTTTTGCCAAATTCAGAAAAAAAGCCAAAATCAATGGGAAATGTTCCTATCGAAATTTTGTTTGATCATTTTAAAAAAATTACCCATGTAGATGGAAGTTCTGATACCAATTGTGAACAAGCAACTGATGAGTGTGTTTTTTTATGAATTAGATAAGGAAATCGATGTAGATGAAATTAGAAAAGCTATTAGTAATTTGAAGCGGGGAAAATCCCATGGGGAAGATGGTATTCTGAACGAATATCTTATTAATTTTCAGGGGCATCTGTTGCCTTTGTTATACAGTCTATTCAATTGTAT
Source organism: Magallana angulata (assembly GCF_025612915.1). NCBI lineage: Eukaryota > Metazoa > Mollusca > Bivalvia > Ostreida > Ostreidae > Magallana > Magallana angulata. The sequence goes on along the minus strand of NC_069116.1, from coordinate 54,538,216 downwards.
ACTAGATACTGGATTTTTTCCTAAAAGTTGGTCTTCTTCCATCATTGTACCTGTTTATAAAAAGGGTGATTGTACTAATCCTGACAATTATAGAGGTATAAGTCTGGTTAGCAATATGGCTAAATTGTTTACATCTATATTGAACAACAGACTGTTAGATTGGTCGAAAAAAAACGATGTAATTACGGATGCCCAGTTTGGATTCAAACCTAATTGTGGTACACGAGATGCAATATTTGCCCTCCATTCTATTATAATAAATACTTTGTGCAAACGGAAACGATTGTATTGTGCATTTATCGACTTCAAGAAATTTTTTGACTCAATTGATAGATCTAAATTATGGTTAAAGTTATCTAAAGTGGGCATCTAGGGTAAATTGTTAAATGTTATTAAAGCTTTATATAATGATGTTAAATCTTGTGTTGTCGGGAATGGGCGCTTAAGCGATTATTTTTGTAACAATGTTGGTCTTATGCAAGGTGAAGTGTTATCTCCAATTTTGTTTAATCTATATGTAAATGATTTTGAAATGAATTTTTTAAAATCTGGATGCATATCGTACGGATTATTATCATTAAATCTCTTTCTACTAATGTATGCAGATAACATGGTACTTTTCTCTGAATCTGTTGAAGGTCTACAACTATTTTTAAATGAATTGTCACACTATTGCAAAACTTGGAACTTGTGTATAAATGTTGAAAAATCAAAAATTGTAGTTTTTAGAAATAAGGGCAAAATCAAGTGTAATGAAAAATGGTGTATTGGTAATGACGTATTAGAAATCGTGGAACAATTTACTTATTTGGGAATAATATTCCAGTACAATACTAAATTTACAAAAGCTGAAAAGCAATTATCTGACCAGGGTAGAAAGGCAATGTTTGCGCTAAGGAAAAATATTAGAGGCATGATACTTAATCATGAAACATTATTATCGCTTTTTGATTGTTATGTTGGTGGCATTATTAAATATCCTTTAGAAATTTGGGGCTCTCATAAAGGTAACAATGTTGAAAAACTGCACCTTGATTTTTGTAAGCAAACCCTGGGTGTGAAAAGGTCTTCATTTAATGCTGCTGTGTATGCAGAGTGAGGTAGAATACCTCTTATTACAAAAAGGTTTTTTTTTTTCAATTTTAAAATTGGAAGGATGTGTTATGTAGTAATAATTGTATTATACAAAAGTGTTACAAAGAAATGTACATTGACTGCGAATTACGTGGACATAAAAACTGGGCTTCTGATGTAAAGAAAATTTTAAATGAAATTGGGTTCATTGAAGTTTGGAATAAACAAACAATTGATTCACTAACTCTAAAAGTCATAAATCAACGAATCGCAGACCTGGCTAAACAAGAAATATTTGGTATAATAGAAAATTCGCAGAAATGTCATTTTCATAAATATTAAGTGGATGGATTTTATCTTCAATATTACCTTAGAAAGTCAATTCCTGTAAAATGTCAACAGTGTATATCAAAATTAAGATTGTCCTCTCACCGTTTAGCTATCGAAACTGGAAGGTACAATAATACACACAGAGCCCAAAGAAACTGCTTTTCATGTAAAAATTATGTTGAAGATGAATTCCATTTTATTTTAGTGTGTCCAGTATAAATTGAATAACGTCAAAAATACATTAAAAAGTATTTTTATGAGAAACCATCGATGTTCAAGCTGTTGCAATTGTTTAATAACGAAAATTTTAAAGATATGTGTAACCTCGGCAAATACATTTATTATAGTATGAAATTAAGAAACGATATATGTAATTGAGGTTAGATGTTGTTCTTTTTTATTATTTTCGCCTTTACTTGTGTCAATTTTTAACCGGGTTTTCCAACGGAAAAATCCGGTTATTAAAATGGTGAAAATGGCGGGCGGGCGGCTGCCAAAAGGGTACCTTCATTGTACGGATAACTCCTCCTACAGTTTTCAAGATATGAAGTTGTTCTTTTGCAGATCAATTGTACATATATCAGAGGTGTGCATATTGCTAGGATTTTGATTTCTGATAATTTATCGGAAAAATACCAGCTTTTGAACTTAGTCATTTTTTGGCAAAATATTGCACAAAGGGTACCCTCATTGTACGGATAACTCCTCCTTCAGTTCTCAAGATATGAAGTTGTTCTTTTGCAGATCAATTGTACATATATCAGAGGTGTGCATATTGCTAGGATTTTGATTTCTGATATTTATCTAAAAAATACCAGCTTTTGAACTTAGTATTTTTTTGGCAAAATATTGCATACAGGGTACCCTCATTGTACGGATAACTCCTCCTACAGTTTTCAAGATAGGAAGTTGTTCTTTTGCAGATCAATTGTACATATATAAGAGGTATGCATATTGCTAGGATTTTGATTTCTGATTATTGATGAAAAAAATACTAGCTTTTGAACTTAGTCATTTTTGGCAAAATGTTGCATATAGGGTACTCCATTTCACTGGATACGGGTTGACATGGATTATGGATACAGTTCACATAAAAGAAAACCCGGTTTGCTGTCACATTGACAGCTTTTCACTTGTTCATATTTATGTATGTACAATGTAATAGGGTCTCCTGTAAAATACCCACTTCTGTACTTGAATATGTTTAATTTGTAAAATCCGATGAGCTGCAAAGCTTAAAGAAATAAAGAATGAATGATTACATTGAAAATGATGCTGTTCATGATTCTGTTTCCGTGTTGTCGTATTCAAATGACGATCAGGTGACTGAGCGGATCAACCCAGATGTAGGTCACAACGAGTATGGAACACGGCTATTGTCCCTATGTAAGGCCACAGGCGTGCGCACTGTGAACGGGCGACACAAAGGAGGCTATTCGAATGACTTTACTTTTAACGGTGCGCGTGGACTAAGCACTATTGACTATCTCTTAACAACATCTGACATGTTTGACACTATTAGTAAATATATCGTTGGCAATTTTACAATGTTTTCTGATCATGCTCCACTACATATTGAACTTCATTGCTTTTTGGATGCATACAATATTGTAAACAATGATTTTTTAAGATCCCGTGATGTTTTTAAATGGGATCCTTGCTATTTAGAACTGTGTAAAGAATCACTTTTTGCATGTGAAAATATCAGCAATACCGTAAATTTTGAGTGTATTACGTCACAAGACGAACTTGACGAACGTCTACAAATACTGGTTAATTTGTTAGACTCCTCTTTTGGCCAACATTTTAAGCTTCAATCCAAAAATCCGAAACAAACAAATACAGTACGCAGTACCCATAGACGTACAGTATTCCTAAGCCCTGGTTTGATGGTAAATTAAAATCTTTGTATAAGGATTATGTTGTCGCGTTGCGCAAATTTAAAAGTTATAAATGTAATTCTAACCATGCGGATCTTTTAAGTAAAAAACGTATCTACAAAAACACGAAGCCAAAGCCAAACGTATCTACAAAAATACTGAAGGTGACCAATTATCTTTGTTAAAACAAAACAACCCAAAACAATTTTTCGCCAAATTTAAGAAAAGGTCTAAAACTAATTCAAATATTTCTTTGGAAAATTTTTACGAGCATTTTAAATCAATTGCTTCCACGCAGGATGACGGTGACATCGAAAGTGGAAATGAAGGTTTAGATATTAATTGTATTTTTGAAGAGCTAGATAAAAACATTAGTATTGATGAAATTAAAGAGGCTATCGGTAATCTAAAGCCTGGAAAATCCCACGGTGAAGATGGAATTTTGAACGAATATTTTATTGAATTTCAAGACTATTTTTTACCTATACTATATAATCTTTTTAATTGTATATTAAATACTGGTATTTTTCCCAGTACGTGGTCTTCCTCAATAATTATTCCAGTGTTTAAAAAGGGTGATTCTACAGACCCTAAAACTACAGGGGTATAAGTCTTGTTAGTAATATGTGTAAGTTATTTACTTCAATTTTAAACAAAAGGTTATTGGAATGGTCAAAATATAATGATGTTATAACGGATGCGCAATTTGGTTTTAAACCAAGCTGTGGAACACGTGATGCTATTTTTGCTTTACATTCTATTATCAGTAACAGTCTATGTAAAAAGAAGAGGTTATATTGTGCATTCATCGATTTTAAAAAAGCGTTTGATTCTATTGATAGACGACTTTTGTGGCTTAAACTTTCAAAGGTTGGCATTGAAGAAAAATTATTGTCAGTTATTAAAGCGTTATATAGTCATGTGAAATCCTGTATTGGTGTTGATGGATTTTTAAGTGAATATTTTTGTAATAACCTAGGATTAATGCAGGGCGAAGTGTTATCACCTATCTTATTCAATTTATATGTTAACGATTTCGAAATTAGCTTTTTAAATGCCGGTTGTTTATCTTACGAGTTATCTTCCCTAAATCTGTTTCTTTTAATGTACGCTGATGATATGGTCCTGTTCTCTGAATCTGTGGAAGGTTTACATTGTCTTTTGAATGAACTACATAGCTATTGTAATACTTGGAAAATGCATGTTAATGCGGAAAAGTAAAAAATTGTGGTTTTTAGAAACAATGGCAGAGTAAAAGATAGTGAGTGTTGGCATATTGGTAATGATGTTTTAGAAATTGTACAACAATTCACTTACTTAGGAATACTTTTCAACTTTAACAACAAATTTACCAAAGCTGAAAAACAATTATCTGAACAAGGTAGAAAAGCATTGTTTGCGCTTAGAAAGAATATACGGGGAATGTCATTTAATATAGAAACTTTATTGTCGCTTTTTGATTGTTTTATTGGTGGAATTGTTAATTACTGTTCAGAAATATGGGGAAATAATATAGGTTGCAATATCGAGAAACTTCATACAGACTTCTGTAAACAAATTCTCGGAGTGAAGAAAAGTACAAATACTGCTTACTTATATGCTGAATTAGGCCGTGTGCCCCTTGTACATTATAGAATGTTTAACATTATTAAGTTTTGGAAAAATGTCTTAATTAGTGACAATTGTATAATTAAACATTCCTACGAAGTTATGTATATTAATTGTGAAGAACACGGTTGTAAAAACTGGGTTTTCGATGTAAAGAAAATTCTCATTGACCTCGGTTTTTTTGATATATGGTCTAAACAAAAAATAAACAATGGTATTTTACAACTTGTAAAACAAAGAATTTTTGATCAGGCAAAACAAGATATTTTTGCAAATGTTGAAAATTCAAAAAAATGTTCTTTTTACAAATATCTTATCGATGGTATACATCTTCAATACTATTTAAGAAAATCTATTCCCATTAAATTACAGAAATATATAACTAAATTACGACTATCGTCACATCGCCTGGCTATTGAAACTGGTAGATATAATAACACAAATAGAGAAAATAGATTTTGTCCACATTGCAAATCTAGTGTTGAAGATGAATTCCATTTTTTATTTGTTTGTCCGCTATACAGAACATTGCGCAGATTATACTTGAAAGAATATTATTATAAAAAACCTTGTATGTTTAAATTAATTCAACTTTTTAATAATGACAATGTTAAAGATCTCTGTAATCTTGGCAAATTCATCTCAAAAAGTATGTTATTAAGGGACAACTGTATTACATAATTGTAGTCTTTTGCTTTCTCAACCTGTATATGTAACATTAAATGTTATTATCTGTACGTGCACAAGTTCTCCTGTAAATACACTACCACCTCATGCTATACATATGTTATACTGATAATCTGTAAAGCTTAAAGATATAAAAGAATTGAAATTGAATGAAACTATACACAAGTGTTATTGTGTATAGTTAATAGACCTCCTGTATGAAACAAGCGCTTGTGAATACAAATGGGTTTTATTCAAAACATCAAATTTTCTAATTTCCGTCCATCGCTAGGGTAAGAAATTATAATTTAAAAAAAAAAACAACGTTTCGTGTCTGTACGCACGATGTGCCTAGTAAATTGATAAATTAAAATTAATCAAATGACCTCTCAGGTCATTTATAAAATATACGGGGATCTACTCCTCAAGCCATAGATACTTTTTCACGATTTTCAATTAAATGAAAACCAGCGTTTATAGTTCAAACTCCGGTACATGTAATACATTTAAAAATTATAATTTTCATAACTGAAGGATGAGATCCCTGCCCATATGATAATACACATCGTGACATGAGCAGCACTTTATGTGCAATTTGGGGTAGACCTGTTTGCAGTGAATTTTCAGTTAATCAATAATCTTAACATTTTATGTCAAAGGAAGTATAATGGTCTATATAATTATTACAAACAAAATTAAAAATTAAATTATGCCCCCTCCCCGTGGCGGTTGCCGGTTTTAGATTTGCTTCTGTGTGCCTACATGAACATCATCGTGTGCACAGATTTAGAGAAGGGGTGAGAGTGAGGGGTCCAGACCCCCCCCCTCCCCATGAAAATTCGTAAATTACCAAAAATACACCTTGGACCCCAATGCTCTTACAGACATGTAAACGCTCTAACCCATTGCGCTTCAATGTTAGGTAACATTATTTGGGGGGTAAATATTTAATCAATATTCAACATACTTTATTGTTTATCTCAATAGGAAGTATACATGTACATCACAATATGCAGGTGTCCTGCACCACCTTAAAGCTGTTATTTACCTAATAAAATAGTGCAAGTGGATTTGAAGAATAGGTCATAAAAATACATGCATGTTACAAATGACTGATCTTTGTCTGAAGTTACGTACACAACACAGGTTTGCATGTCTCATTAGCGGGTACTAGTTTTACCCAGCTCTTCGATTAGATGGGTTCACGTGTATACATACATGGGTGTTGCTAAAACGCGGAACGGAAAACGGAACAGAAGGAAAACGGAAAATCTTATCTAATGTTATTTACCTCATAGATTTGTTAAGTATGCTAAAACAATATACTTTATGTACCTTTTTAATTTTTTTTGAAAGATTAGCAATATTAGATTATTTATTCAAGAATATTTATTTCCTCAAAATTAACAGTACATGCATTGACCACTATATTCTGTCCCAAAATATCCTCGATTCACTTTTTGCTGTATATTTATATATACCTCAGGGTTCAAGCGATTCTCTTTTAGAAGCATTAAACATTCTCATTATTCTTTCTTTAAAACGTCCTCTCTAGCTTATCAGCTGGTATAAATACACGGCTAAAAATAAAGAAGTCTACGGGGTTTTGCATTTTAACAGACCCGGATGATAGTGTTGAAAAATTGTGCAAGGTCTTCTGAGTGACTTCCAAAATGGAGAAAAGATGAATCGTCCAAATGTGCTGCATGAATATTTTGGGATCGACAGACTATAGTCCCAATATATAATCGGAAAATCAAACCAGGCAACGTCTAGAGCTCTCTATTCGGATCATATGTATATAGCTGCTGGAATAAACAACTGCATGCTTTGTAATGCAAACGTAAACAAAATTGCATTGCTAAAAATACTAGTTTCACAAATTACTAGTTTCACAAATTACCGGGTATTTTAATGTTTACTGTATTTTAATTTTTTAATGTCGTCAGTCCTACAGTTTTTTTCTTCCATCTCAATGATACTGTATCGTCTGTATGATAAAAGATCGTCTAGAACACCGAAAATTCAATTTTGATGTAAGTATATACATGTACAACATATTTGAAAATAATATAAAAATACTCAAAACACGCATAAAACGCTTTCACTAACTGCCTACGTTACGCTAATATGCCAGCAATAGCATATAAGAGAAATAAGTAAAAAGTTATAGCTAATTTGCTCGTTTAATCATGTTAATGTTTCACAATTCGTATACATTTGATTTTTCCGTTTCGTACTCAACTAAAGCCGAATGAATACAATGCTATAATTGATAGACATTCATATGAATATTAATAAGATAGCAACATGTTGATAATCATTCATTAGATATAAATAAAAGATACAAAGTAAATCGTTTCTGGCCAGTCTATACCCTTTTTAAGCGATAAACGTGATGATATTTTCCATTCCGTTCCGTTTTCCGTTCCGCGTTTTAGCAACACCCATACATACATGTCTCATTGTCTGTGTTTTCCGTATGCAGAAAAGGATTACGGTAGTTAAGATCAGCTAAAGGAATTCATTATTGTGTTTTAATTGGATCATCATTATGATGTTGACCAATTTAGGTAAGCATAATACATGTAGTAGCAGTAGCACAATATAGTAAGATGCCAGCATGGGATTCCTGCCAGCATACATACACATGTATATAAGTTCTACTTTCACTTTCTAAATGTAATCTCCCTTTGGCAGCATACTGTATCATCATCTTTTAATATTTAAATAAGCTTATCATCGTTACCTATCCTATCGCATTTGTAAAGTTTCTGTCATTTTAGTTGCAAAAGTTATTTTTTTCATTTGTCAGACAGCATGCACTGTTGAGTTGACCCCATATTGACCCTGAATAAACAATTTCTTATTAAATTTGTGTATTACATATGTAAGTAAGTGTAGACACTTATATTTTTTACATGAGTAATAATAGGAAGGAAGGAGTATTTCTTTCTTAATGTATTATAATGCATCAAATACAATGTAGGTCATGACCTTATGGGACTGTTCTGACCCCACGAAACAGGAAAATACAAAATATCTTCTAAAGTCATTATGATGCATCAACTGGTGTAAAGTACATTAATGACCCCCAGGTGTTGTCTTTAAAGCCCCCTCCCATCCCCCCCCATCCCCCCCCCCATCCCCCCCCCCCCCCTCAAAAGGGTGTGGGGTCTAACATTGAACCTTGTAGGAAGAATCATAGACTCTATTGTAAATGGTAACTTGAAAACGGACAAAGATAATAATATAGGGTTTTCATAATCATATATTGGCTGTTACTGGCAATATATAGGGTTTATTAGATCTGGCCCCTGGGGTCATCCCCACCCCCTATGAATTTGAAATTACCATATATCTCAGAAACTGTTATAATCATGACCCCTAAACCATATATATTCATGTTTCTGATGTCAAGGGGCATCAAATGTTATGTAGGTCATGGGCCCTGTGGGTGGTCCTGACGCCCTCAAACAGCAAGTCCCTTAATATCTTCAAAACAGTTGAGATCCCCACCCTTAAACCATATATATTCTTGTTCCTTGTGTCAAGGGGCATCAAACGGTATGTAGGTCATGGGCCCCGGGGGTGGTCATGACCCCCCTTGAACAGGAAGTGCAGGAATATCTCGAAAACGGTTGAGATCCCCACCCCTTAACCATATATATTCTTGATCCTTAAAGGGCATCAAAAGGTATGTACCGGTAGGTAATGCGCCTCAGGGTTAAATTTAATTTTTCAAAACCGTAATGCACATCTATGGAACAGTTCCTTTCATATCCCAAGATATGATGTTTCTATCCATTAAATCATAAAAGGAGTTCTAGGATCTATGTAAAGTGATAAAGGTCAATTTTCTGCTACATTTTGACTCCCTGGATGAAATTTAAATTTTGAAAACCTTACTGCACATCTATAGAACAGTCCCTATCCTATCCCAAGATATGATTGTCTATCCATTAAATCATAAGAGGAGCTCTTGGATCAATGTTTGTTTTTTTTAGTGATAAACGTCAATTTTCTGCTACTATTTGACTCCCAGGATGAAATTTAAATTTTTAAAACCTTATTGCACATCTATAGGACAGCCCCAATTATATCCCAAGAGATGACGTAGCTACTCCAAAAGTTGTAAAAGGAGTTCTGGGAACCATATTTTTTTTGCCAAAAAACATCATTTTTTGTTGCCCACTGATCCCCTTAATTAAAAGAAAAATTCTGGAACCTGATCATGCCTCAATATGACACCCCCAATCATATTCTAGAAGATCATTTGGCTACTGCTTAAAAAAATGACGTTTTTTAAACCAGTTTTTTTGTAAAAAAAAAAACGTCATTTTTTAGCCATTAAATGACCCCCAGGACAAAATTGAAAATTCCGAAACCTTATTGCGCATCTATAGGATACTCTAAAACATATTCCAAAAGATGATTTGTTTACTTTTGAAAATGTAGGAGGAGTTCGGGGAAGAAGGTTTTTTGTGAAAAAACGTCATTTTTTAACAATTATTTGACCCCCAGGACTAACAGAGAATTTTTGAAACCTTTTTACAAAACAACATGATACCCCAAATCAAACTCCAAGAGTTCAATTTGCTGGTTTATAAGATGTAAGAGCAGTTTGAGAAAGTAAAACGTGACAGACGGACGAACGGACGGACGGACAGACGGACGGACGGAACAGGGTAACAACAATATACCCGAACTTTCTTTAGAAAATGCGGGTATAAATATATTTTGTGAAATTATAGAGGAAAGATTCGAACATTTTCTGTAGAAACACGTAAGTTTCAAATTTGTTCCCTACCCCTCTGCTGGTATATGTACCAATCAGGTAGGGCCATATGCAGGGTCAGAAGTTTAACACAAATATCCCCCCCCCCTAAAAAAAAACAACGAACTAACAAGAACAAAATGCAACATTTTCTATTAATTTAATCAATAGAACTTTACTCGAGCTCCTGATCCAGAATTCTTTACTTCAAAATTCATATGCGTCGTTTATTTAGAAAGTGTATTCATATTTTGTTTCGTGAAAAAAATTTCATCGTCATCATCATCAAGCAAACAAAAATATTTGTCAAAACCAAACGTGGATAGCTCGTCCACAGTATCAACAGTCAACTAGTCCAATAACACCACCTTGAAGTTTAGTGCCCTCTGTCGAAAGGCGTTTATGAGATTTTATACTGGATGGATTAATCAACTCCGAACACCAGTAGTACATTTTTTTTTTAATTATACTATCTCAAGAAGTGAAAAGATACTCATAAAGAATGGGATGACAAACCCCTGGTAAGTACATAAAGGACAAAACTTAAAGAAGCAAATTAATTTTCATTAATGAATATTTGAATACCAATCTCATAGTGTAAGCATACGATGATTATAATGACGACAAACTTCGCTGGACATTTAATTAATCATACGAAGCAGATGTTATTCACAAAACACGGTTTAGTCTAGTCCGATTTAGTCGAAAAAAAAAAACTTTTAACGACAAATAATTATTATTTGGTCCAGCATGGTTTTTAAACATAATTAATTAAAAGTGTGCTGATTCCAAAAAATATGCTGGCCTTCATGAAAATGGCGTTAAGTAGCTCAAAATGGCGATTCAAAATGGCGGACAACCAAATTTTATATTTTTTCTTAAAGTCTTTTTATAATTGACAAACACTAATGAATTGATCCAAAATAGTATTTTATCATATCTAAAGTGTGCTAAGTTTGAAAAAATTTGCTGGATTCCCCCAAAAAGCGTTAATTAGGTCAACATGGCGATTCAAAATGGCAGATACCCAGATTTTATATTTTTTTTCCTAAAAAGTTTAAACTAGGGAAAACGCATAAAAACAATAATAATTCAGTCCAGCAAAGTTATTTTTGCATATCAATTAAGGCGTGCTTAGTCTGAAAAATATGCTTGCTATGACAAAAATGGCGCTAATAAGGTCAAAATGGCGGTCAAAATGGTCGACAGGCAAACTCTTTAATTCTCTTAAGCCTTTAAAATTAAGGTAACAAACAATTATAAATTGGTTCAGCATAGCATTTTATCATAACTAAGGTGTGCTGAGTTCAACAAAATATGTTGATCGCGATAAATAGTTAAAAATGGTGGACAGCCAGATTTCATAATTTTTCGTCTCACAGTATCTTTAATGGAAAAAAATAACAATACAAATTCATAAATTGGTCTAGCAAACATATTTATCATATTTAAGTTGTGCGAAGTTTGATGAAATGTCTTGGTATTCACGAAAATGACGTTAATTTTGTCAAAATGGCAATTCAAATTGGTGTATACTAGAAGCCAAATTTCAATAATCTCTATAGACTACTAAAGGCCTCTTAATGGGGAAAATGTTTGAATATCATAATTTCAATACTAATGATGTAACTAACATCACATTTGAACACTTTTATTAAAAGAAAAAACTCCACCAGATTTTCATTTGGAATTTTTTTTTATTAAGCTACAGTATATAATTATGTTATTTATACAGTCTTTTTTTGAATGATAAGATTGTGATTTGAAATTTGCAGATGTCTTTACCCGGGTAGTAGGCACGTTTACATTCACACATAAAGGTTCTGCAACCTGTGGGGCAGTTGCTAGCTATCAAATCTAAGAAAGCTTTTTAGGTATAGGATCTTAAGGTCATTAGTTCCAGCAACAAACAACCATCACTTAATTTTTTATCCCATCTCGGCTGGGCATGGTAATATGGGCATGCTTATATATGCCTGTCTCCCTATCATTGCCTTGGTGTGTGTTTGTTTCATAAGCAACATAAGGCAAATCCTTAATTGGGACGTATTCCCGGGCTTTGATTTTAGGAAGAAAGCAAATTAAACCGTGTCAGTGGGCAATGTGTCTTGGTTATCCATATACCTAAAGAACTTCCCGAATTCTTTGATTTTCTGGTCAGTTAATTCCCCTTTTCATACTTGTTTCTGTTCACTTATTATGTCGATTTTCTCGATATGCTGTAGAAATAAGAAGTTGTGTCACACCATATCAGTGATTGAAATGAACCACGTGCTAATTCAAAGTTCTATAAAAAGGGAACATTTTCTCTTCAACAACATTGACAGGGATGTTTATCGGCTTTAAAGAGGTTCATACATCCATCAGCAAACTTAGTTTTGAGGATATGTTGCAAATTAACACTGGCATGGTCTAGCATAAAAAAGCCTCAACTTTTCCTTGGACACGCATTGCTATATTTTCCTCAGCACATTTGGCCAAACACATGTTAACAATTTTGCAAGAGGTTCTTTTATCTTTAACGAAGACATAGACAGCTTGATTCCTTATACAATATATAAATTGTCCCTAGTAATGTTAAAAAGACTAAAACTCTTTTGGTTGCCCAAAACTAATTGCGCATACTTATTTCTATATATAAAGCTGGACGATATGTTGATCTCGGCTCATTTTAAATCACGAGCTTTTCCAGTGTATATGATAATACATTAGTTAGATTTATTCGCTGGGAAGGTATTAAAGGAATAGACAAACATATACTAGAATAGTTCTTCGTGTCGTACACTGTTCCTATAATTACCTGATTGTATTTCTGTTATCATATAAAAGCTTATGACAGCGATGTCTTTAAAGCCTAAAAACACCAGTTTTATAGTGCAGAAATATTTCTCCTCTCTCAAACTTTGCTTTGTAAGCATTTGTTGTATTTCACGAACTTGCAGGTCGAAGAAATCGGTATATACATAAAGTATAATTTAAAAAAACCTAGAAAGGTTAAGGAACAAGACGGATATTGAAAAGCATGAACACAGAATGTTTAAATTAGATACCGGTAAACGGAAAAATTAATCATTTTTAGTAAAATATGGAACTGTTCTTTTTCTTTGTTAAAGTGTTCCAATCTAATTTTTCATGTGCATATTTGTATAATGTAATACTTACACGTTTCATCCCTGTAAACGGCTTTGACAGAGAATCATGAATTCTGGCTGTCGGCCATTTTGAAACGCCATTTTGACCCAAATAACGCCATTTTTGTAAAAGTAAGCATATATCGTCAAACTCAGTATATCCTAATTATGAATAAAAACTTTTTGTTGGACCGGACTATAATTGTTTTAATGCTTTGTTTCTTGTAAAAAACTTAAATAAAAAGTGATGAAATCTGGCTGTAGGCCATTTTAAATCGCCATTTTGACCTATTTTTACGGAATTTCCGTCATAGCTAGCATATTTCTTAAGACTCAGCATTTCTTAGTTATATTGATAAACTTTGCTGGACCAAATAAAACTTGTTGGTCTCATGCTTTTTCCTTTTTAAGAAACTTTAAAGAAAAAAATATGAAATCTGGCTGTCCGCCATTTTGACATAAAAAGCATCGCTTTAGTGGAAACCAGCATGATTCCTCAGACTTGGCACGTCTTATTTATGATTTGAAAATTTATTGAAAAAATTATAATTGTTTAATTGTTTCTCGATTTTTCACCATTCAAGAAACTAAAGTTGAAAAAAATAAAATCTGGATGTCCACCGTTATGAATCGCCATTTGGGGGGGGGGGGGATAATTTGCATTTTCTTGAAAATGCCATATTATTCCTGACTATTCACACCTTAGTTATGATTTTAAAAATACTTAGCTGGAATGAATATTCATTGTTTGTCTCACCATTTATGTCCATTTCAGAAATATAAGACGAATTAACCAAATTTTGTTATCCACCATGTTAAATCGCCACTTTGACCTAATTAACCACATCTGTGGAAAGCCAGCATAATTTGTAAGACTCAGCACACATTGGATATGATGAAATACTATTTTGGATCAATTCATTAGTGTTTGTCATTATTTTTCCCATTGAAGAGACTTTAAGAGAAAAATTTGAAGATTGGCTGTCCGCCATTTTGAATCGCCATTTTGACCTACTTAACGCCATTTTCATGAAGGCCAGCATATTTTTTCAGACTCAGCATACTTTAATTATGATAAAAAAAACCCATGTTGAAACAAATAATAATTATTTGCCGTTAAAACGTATTTCTAGAGCTCTTTTTAGAAATTAGGACTAGACTAGTTTTAACAGGTCTAGGCAATCTCCGTTTTTGGAGGATAGCTCAATTTCAAGATGGCTGCTGATTTTTACCATATATGGAAAGTCACTTTGCATTGTGGGTGAAATTATCCTCCATTTTTGGAGGATAGCATGGGTATATTTCAAAGGCTTCGTGCATATCTTTAATGAAAAAATGCAAGCACCAGACCATATGGGAAATAAAGTTAAGGAAATAAACTAATGATTGTATGCGGCTATTTGAAATTCTATGTATAGTATTTTCACAATATGCTTTGAAAGTGTGTACTTCCTGTGTTCAGTTTTACAAATGACATAGACTATTCATCTGTTTCATTTAATCAAAATCACAAAATAGTGATGTTTATTCCTCATTAGAACATTAATGACTTCATTCACGTTTAGAGACACATAATAGATATCTTGATCTGCTATATTGTACATGTACAAAGTAAATGTTTGCATATACCTTAGGAATTTTGTAGCTCTTATTCTTATTAATTCACAGGTTATTAAGTATCATTTAAATTTAATCCCCTTCACACAAAAAGACGTTGTTAAATTTTATTAATCAAAATGATACCATTTATATATATCAATTATCCTGAATATTGAAAAATATATGAGTCTTCACATAAAATATTTTCTTTAAAATCAGCCTTGCAATTATTTTAACTTAAATATTTATTGAATATTATCAATAAATATAATTATTAATAGCTAAATAAGGTGATATTTTTATTGTCTAATAATTATATTTTATTCATAGTTAAGAACAGAGTTAATTGCCCTTCATCTGAAAAGATCCACCAGGGGGCGCAAACATCTATCCTCCAATTTTGGAGGATAAAATCTATCCTCCAAAAAACGGAGGTTGCCTAGACCTGTTTAAGTGTAAGTATTTTCTGCTGATGACCTTTCAGTACTTTTGAAAACGACATGCATGCACCTAACTTACGAAAGCAGATCTAAAGAATAATGATGATCAAGGTTTGTCCTTACTTAGCATAGGCGTCGGAAGTCGGAACCGGGGGAAGGGGGGGGGCTTATCCCCCACACTTTTTTTGCAATGTTAAACCTAACCACTAAGCACATAGCATCATAGAGGGTTCAGCCCCCCCCCCCCCCACTTTTTCTCGCAGCAAACATCATTGTTCCTAAATGTAACTTGAAAGGAATAAAGTATTGAGAAGTTGAAGTCGTAGGTAAACTAGTAAACTAGTACCCCCCCCCCCCCCCCCCCACCGGATTAGAAATTTAATGATTTAGTAATTTGGGGAAAAAAATTGTTTGTAGGTACGATTTTTTGGAACTATACCTATAGAACTATAGGTAAAGTCCCCCCCCCCCCACCCCCCACCCCACGGAGTAGGAATGTCATGATTTTGGGGGGAAAAATTTAATGATAGGTAAGAATTTTTTGATTTTTTGGGGACTATCGATAAATTAATCTGTAATTCTGTCATTGACATGTGCCAACAAACTTTTAACTTTATTTCTAAATAACTACAATAAAATTGTGTATGAGCTATTATACAAGGAGAGGATATACATAGGCTATGCTGATTGTCCAATCCTATCAAATTTATTCAATAAAATATGTTTATTTTTAAAAATTCGTCTACTGTGACTAAGAAGTAACGAATAAATAACAATTAAAATCGATTAAGAAATAAGTCAATATATCCTTCCAGGGCGAAGTAAGTCAATGTCCTCCCAGGGCTTCCGTAAAAATATCTTGTAACTAAAAAGCCCACAAAAGAAAGTATAAACGGAATATTTTTCTGACCAGAATCGCTACAATATTTATCCTACCTTTTTTATAACACGTTTTGATTTAAGTCCAATACTTTTTAATTCTTATACATTATTCAAAATTTTGAAGCGTGACTCAGTTCAAGATGAAGACCTTCTAAAATTACAGACAATTACTTTGCAATTACTTTTGCTTCTAATGCAATTCAGCGTGAGTTTTCAGCGTGAGTTTTCAACACAATACCTTTATATGAAGAGTACTACAGGTACCTTGAATGGCTTAACAGTTTTTAAGATAAAGCATATTCTGAAATTAATGTCATACTTATTTTTCAAATTTGTCTTAAAGCTTCTGTAGAAAATGATTGCAAATCGATATTTTTTCTTCAGAACTAATCTTAAGATATCTGAGTTACCTCGCATTTAACACAGAAAAATATTTTCAACTTTTTCATGGTTGTATACTTTAACAAAATCCCCTCTTTCCCCACATTTAGTGTTTATTTTTTAGCGGTAAGGTACTAGTACTTTTATAAATAACATTTAGTGGGAAATGGATCATAAATGATAGGTTAGTTTTTTTCTATTTAGAAAAAATCCTGCACTACGAAGAATCATTGAATTTTTAATGGAATAAAATTATTTCCTAAAAGGAATTTTATTCAGAAAAGTATCATTTTTAAAAATCAATGTCGTACCTCAATTTAATGTCCTTGGAGATTTTGTTTGATCCAATTTTGGTTTGTTTGGGGTTTTTTTTAGAATTTTTAATTCCCGTAGAAAATCAGGAAGTCAATAACTTCTTGTAGTAAGTATAATATTAACCTTAAAGGTAATATTTCCCACCTTTCATTAAAGAAAATAAATACCTCATTTCACAGCTTTTAAAATAAATCAGTTCTTAAAGTGAATATGAACACATTGAGCAATTACCATGCTATGGAAAAGATGTTTTTGTGTTCGTGGAATAGTAAGAAGAAAACACACACACATACACTAGTTTTCATAATTCTGTTTACTTCTTTAATCTTAATTTTTCAATCAAAATAGTTCATTTAAAAGATATTATTGCTCTTATTTAAGAGATCACCGTGTGCTCATTCCTTGTAAACAGTTGAGTCAATAAAGGATTTAATACCATTGATAAAAGAGCTGGACAAGATGGTAAGGTAAGTCTTTGCGTGTAAAAAAAAGTTGCAAAATGGAAGTAGTTGGTCTCTACATAGATCAAACTAAAGATTTTAATTATAGTATGGTTTTTGTGCCATTGACCTACCAAACATTAACACTACATGTTTTAATTTCTTTATAGAACACTAAAAAGAATAGTTTTTAATCCTACTCAGTCGGTAAATGTACATAAAAGAGAGCTAGTTGAAAGAATAAGAATTGTATCAAAACGAAATTCAAACTTAAGGCAGAGCATGAACACGATTTTGGTTTTACTGTGAACTTCATTGAATCTCGAACCATTCAAAAGTATAACATTCCCACACTTGTTTTCACTCCTCACATCCGAGACCTGATTTGTTTTCTCCGATTTTAAAATCCTGCTGGAAGATCAATAGAGCAACTGGTTTAGCGAGCTTTATTCAACTTAGCCATGATAAATTGTTTTCAATATTTAAAGTTCTAAATCAGATCGCTTGTGATTTATTTCCAAAGTAACTGAAAAGATAGAAATTCATTTCAAAAATAAACATTTGCTCCTTAAATTCTTCTTTATTGAAGTGAAGAACGTCACATTAAATATGTTCCGCATAATAGAGGAGATCTGTTAAACTAATAAATGTCACCAGAAATTAATGACAGCACGACAGAGTGACTAGGGGTATATATTCTTCCTCTGAAGACATCCAACCGTGGGAAACTCATACCGTCATTAAACTAGCTTTTCATAAATTTAAGATCTCATTACCTCATGGGTTGACTTCATCGTTAATCCTGCAATGATTACACGTTAATCCGATCAAAAATAAGTCATCTATTCTGTTCGACTATAAATATTTACCTGATGACTTCATATATTCCCAATTTTGATGATGGATTGATTTTAGGTCTTTGTCACAAAATATATTTTTAGTGACATGTTATAATAATTGTCCTGATAGCATTAGGATTGTTTTATCTTAATTCATATATTAACTTAGACTAAAATATTAGCAATAAATTCAACAGTATAGATTTTTTTTCCATGGTACACTTGTATCCTAGGACTTTCTTGAAGAGCTATTAGCAACAATTGTTCTAATTCAGATATCTGTATGTGGTGCATGTACGATATTGAGGTAATACATTTATGAAAATAAAAATCCTGATATTTCATTAGGAGAAACATTCTTTCCTAAGCGTTAATTAAAAAAATCTATGAAGATGAGATAAAAGGACTTCGAATTTCGATAGGAGTTTACTGTAGGAGTATAGGACTATGAAATCTGGACATAATATCAAATTCCTATAGGAAAATAACATGTCGGTATGAAATCTGTGGAGGTAAATGCTGTTTTCCGATAGGAAATAAAACTTCTATAAGATTTCCGAAACATTTATTTTCCCATAGAATTGTTGATAGCGAGCGCAGCTCGCCGGCGCGCAGCGCCGGCGCGAAGCGAGCTCTACCGGCAAGGCGTGTGTGAATAGAAAATTTGGACTAGTTGCACATTCATTCAACGGATTTTTTTGGCGTCAGTAAATCGGACCAGTAATGCCTTGTTTTAATCGTCCCAGTAATTCCCTGTAAATATGGTTTCCCATTTCACACTCTCACGAGAACAAGATAAAAGACTATGTACATCATGCATTGTAAATAAAATAATTCCATTACATAAGACTAACAGAGTTGTCGTTCCTTCGAGTGACGTCACAATGGATTTCTTGCACATTGATCCCACAGAATTTTTCGGAGTCAGTAAATTTCGACCCACAATGCAATTTATCAATGTCGGACGATCTCACTAGACTTGATTCCTTCTCGCGAGAATCAAAGTAAAACTTTTGAGAAACAGATAAATTGTGTAATTTCATCAATATCATGCTTTTTAAGTAAACAAAACAGTATATTTCACTTAGTATTTTTTCCAGGGTTTTTCAAAGAGACAGATGACACTTGACGTCAACTTTGACGTCACAATAAGGGGAAATTACTCTAAGTAGTTATTGTAAATCTGCTGGAATATAAATACCAAAATCTTCTCAAAATCTTGCAAAGCTAAAGAATGGGGACATCTTTTTTTTTTTTAATAGGAAACAGTTGTAACTTGCTCTCATTTGGATGAATGCTCACATTTATTTTATTCACTATATATTTACAGTAATTAATTTCCAGGAACGTTTTTTAAAAGGGGGCGCGGCAGCATCATTCAAAAAATATTTACAAGTAAAATGAAATTCTAATCCGGGTGAGGAATGGTGAGTGCGTAGTATGCATTTAGCTCTTTAACTGCTCAATGGTATCTTTATTTTCACATTTATTACATCCTCCCGGGGGGGGGGGGGGGGGGGTCCAAAACCGATTTTCTTATATGATCAGCAATTATTTTTTTTAATACGTAAATTATATTTTTTTTAAAACGGGGGGGGGGGGGGGGGGGGCTCTATGATAAGTCAATTTTTTATATGTAAGTTTAAGAAAAATGTCTGCTGCAAGAAAAGAGGAAATAAACTGCAATAAACATTATGTTAAAATCGTTATTATTCAACAACATTGTAAAAACTGAGATAAATTCTATTTAAATAAATAAACAATCTTATAAATTATGAATTATGAAAATTTACAAGAAAAAATAGGCATGTTTATATTTTATTTTGCATTCAAATTCATTTACGTTACGTTGATACTTTTATTTTTATTGATTTAACATAATTCATTATTTGATCAAATGCTGCGCTCGCCCCAACGGTCGCACCGTAAAACATATTAGGATTTTAGTTGGTAAATACATTGTATCTTACCTGTAAGGTGAGGTATACTAAAATCAAAAGTGATTATATACTATATATGTAAAGGTCTATCAAGAGCATACGGTATACCGGGGATATTAAAGGAATTTTCTAAATACTGTAGATGATGCAATATTGCCACCATTGTACTTAAATAATTATCCGACACACTATTGACATTATTATATCTTTTATAAATAATTATATAAACAATAATACAATTTTGATGCTCGGTATTGAGACAAGATGATATCGGGAGTGGCTCAGCGCATTTGAAACGTAAAACAGAGAATGAAAACAACATATCACATTTCGTTAACATTTACTTTATGTAACAAATAAACAGTGTAGAAAAAAATATAAGAACCAATTTTAAAATCAAATTCATAACTCCCATTCAAACAACGACATGGAAAATTCTCTCATATAAATTAAATGAATACCATTTAGTGAAATAGTTACTTATAAATTCATGCCACTAGTATGAGTGATTTGCTTACTGACGTGTCTTCTTTTGCTATGATCATTTCCTTCATTCCATCATTAAACACCAAAAAAAGCATTCTGTTGTTTTAATTACATTTTTTTACAATGACAATTAATATTTAGCTGAACAAATAAAATTGAATAAAAATTTATTGATTTAATTTTTGACATGTTTTTATTTTGTATATTACAAATCGTAATAAATCATAGTCTAATGTTTCATATTTTTATGGAAAGAACTTTATAAAAGGGTTTTCATGTCAGCATCCATCTTCGCTAGCAAAGGGTTGACGATCAACTCCGCTCCTCTACCCGCTAGATCGTAAACCCTTGGCTAGCAAAGATGTTGTAGAGGAGCGGAGTAGATCATAAACCTTTGGCTAGCAAAGATGTTGTTGAGGAGCGGAGAGGACCGTAAACCCTTGGCTAGCAAAGATGTTGTAGAGAAGCGGAGTAGATCATAAACCCTTGGCTAGCAAAGATGTTGTAGAGGAGCGGAGTAGATCATAAACCCTTGGCTAGCAAAGATGTTGTAGAGGAGCGGAGTAAATCATAAACCCTTGGCTAGCAAAGATGTTGTAGAGGAGCGGAGTAGACTGTAAACCCTTGACTAGCAAAGATGTTGTTGAGGACCGAAGTAGATCATTAACCCTTGGCTAGCGAAGATGTTGAGGACCGGAGTAGACCGTAAACCCTTGGCTAGCGAAGAAACAAAACTATGCATGTAAGTTTCTTTTTAAACATTTTTTTATATCATTTTCATAATACTTGGCATAATAATGTTTACAAAGTTTTCATCATTTTTATATTAATTGCCATAATGTACAACACCATTTGTAGATGTTTTAAAGGAAGGGAAATAACCAAGTATTTGGTTTCTGATATCTTTAACATTTGTCGATCAAACATTTGGTTCTTTTTTTTTTCTTTTTAATTTTTTTGTATGTTTCTAACATACCTGAAAGACGAATATCAAGTATAAGCCATGTCGTACGAAAATGTAAACAGTGTCTTGCTTGTTATTGTATACAGAGATGGAAACAACCATACAGTCTTCACAGATTACATATATATACTGTATTTTTGGCCATGCTTAGTTGTTTGACACTAATTATTCTCTGAAGACAAATACTTTGATTTAAACCCCACAGACAACAAAATAAGCAATGTTTTAAACATTGAACATTTTTCAGATTAAGTTTTTTTACAAGAAAAATATTAAGATAAATTATAGATAGATAGATATTTTCAAAGTATATATCTTTTGATTGTTTCTGGACAGTCTATTTAAATTGTTTTACGTATACAGATATTATCCAATAATGTGTTTATAAAAAACAATATTAATTTTATCCTCTCTCATCTTCTGTTACTGTTTGAGTTTACTAAACATTACAGCAAGTTCTATAGTACATTATGATTGAAACAACCTTAAAATTATTTTCATATGATCGATATCATCCATATGTTAATATAAAACTAGATACATATGTAGATAACATATTATTTGTCAGAGATGCACATATTCTAATCAATTCAAACATGTCGTGTATAAAGCATTTTCCTAAAATAACTTAATATCTTTCGGACGGAAAGTAATTTTCCGTTAGATATGTAGAATTTTTTACAGGGATTAAATTACTTCCTATGGGAATTTAAATTCCGAATAGAATTGAATACTGATAGATCTCCTGTAGGTAATCCTGTAGGAAATCAAATTTCAGGGAAAAATTTATTTGTCAGAATTAAATTCCTAAAGAAAATCTATTTAGCATATAAAAATAAAAATGCCTACAGAATCCAAATATCATACAGAGTTTTTAGTGAGACTTTTAATAATCAAAAGAAATCGTTTTCTTATTGAATATTAATTTTCAATATCTCACCTGTCAGGTGAGACACGCTTAAAATAAAAGTGGTTCCATGTTCTACAGGCAATAACCATTCATTTGCATATACAGAAGTTAAGTAATCTTCGCCATAGTCGGGTGTCAAAATGCCATCTTTGCGTTGGCATACTACATGTATATGGCATTATTACAGTGTTTTGTATGGCAGTATAGTTTTATACAGTAGCTGCAATGATCTGTTACTTGGAAGTTTTGAATTGACTTGAATTTGGAATAAATACTTAAAAGTACTTCATAGATGCCCCTGAAAATAAACTGTATGAAAAACGTGCGACAATGCTAGAGTTTAATCTATTTGAAAACACAAGCTTTGTCGGGGAAGATTTGTTACGTCTGGGATGTCCATCAAATACGAGACAAATGAAGGGTTGAATGGCAACAAAACAATTGTCAAATAGAGAATAAACTTAAATGGCGAAGAAAAAGACAGGAAGGTAGTCCGACAAGATGAAAGTAAACATTGGAATTACTGACTAGGTTTTGTTTCAGCGCCTTTTAATTGTAACCATAGGGCCAGGAGTGCATCGCAATCTTTGAGTCTATCGTTTCATCCAGTACTCCAATTTTTCTAAAAGTAAACAAAAAGGTAGTGCCATTATTTTGATTTTATTTTTTCTGATTTAATTTTCACGAAATTTCATTTAATTTTTGATTTGGAAGAAATATTGTTAAAAGTACAAAGGGACTTTGACACGATTTTAGATCAAAATTTCATTTTCTATTTTTTATGTAAAAAATGATTAACTTGCACATTTTGAATGATTGACCAAAATTTGAATGTTAGAAGTCAAGTTATAAGAGAGATACAAGGGTAAGAATTCTTTGTTATGTAAACAAAGCTCGAGTCTTATATTTGTTTACAAATAATGTTAAGTATGAAATTACAACTTTTTTGCAAAATGACTCAAAGAAAAGAAGGTAAACTGATTCAATGAGATCATAAATAATATTATCAACAGAAAAAAGCTACATTTGAATGAAACTTACACCAATAAAACAAATATGTAAACATAAACAAGGCTCGAGCTTTGTTTACAAAACTAAGAATATTTCACTCTTTATCTTGCATTTAACTCAATATTTGACTTTCAAATTTTGACAAAGCATTAAAAATACCCATATCAACCATTCTAAAAATTGAAAATGGATTTTTTTTTAATTTTAAAGCTCAAATCGTGTCTAAGTCCCTTTAAACTAGCCATCCTGTAACCAATTTATAAATAATAAGCATATGAGCATGAACATTATAGTTAAATAGCCGTTTGCAAGATGGAAATAAATATGTTCGCTTTAAAAAAAACCAAGCACACTGTTTAAAGCACTTTTTATTTACACATAGGACTTAAGTTTTATTTTCATGGATTATTTAACTGAATAAAGACTTTTCCTTGCGTGTTCTGTCATTGAACTCTTCATAAACTCATCCCCTGCCCTTTAACACTAGCATCTCTAAATCTTTATTAAGTTTTCAACCCGAATGCGATTAACCGATCCCGTTGACACTCTTTCCAGAGGTAAATAATTGGATGATAGTAAATTATGTGTTAGAATATTTCATTTTTATGGTCTTTATTTTTCTATATTTCTAAAGCATGTTTTCAATAAACAGAAGATTTATGATCAAATCGCCTAGAGAAATCGTTTAATTTGAAAACTAATTCCAAATCCCAGCGTGTTAAGGTTTTTGTTACTTTAATCATGTTTTCTTACTAACCACAAACAAGTGAAGGTTTTCTAACTACATGTAAGTTAACGAGTGAGGTCATCTGCATTCAGGACGTGGTCCACAAACAAAATTGAAAGGAATGGTTAATCAGAAGTAAATAACATATTTTAAATTTAATCAAAAGTGTCAGAATTCAACACATTAAGTTGCGTTTTGAATATTATAACTTATAACTATAACATAAACATGTGCAATTGTCGTTTTGAAAAATGAAACCCATAATAAAAAATTGCATAGACAGAAGATTTAAGTCATATCAAACTCACTGAATGTCTCACTCATTGTCAGATATAGGAGTGAGTATTTTAATAGGAATATGGTTTTAGTACAGAGAATAGAAAAGTGCTCTCATTCCGGTATTTCATGTAGCGATATTTAATTGTTAACTCTACCATTATCGCATTTATCTCTGCCACTTTCCTTATAAAACGTTTTGGGGTTTTTTAAAGAAAAGGGCGAATTCATAGATACTAAAAACTATATGCGTGGATTATGCAATAATGTACTTCTAAATATATAAAAGCCCGATTTAAAAAATACAAGAAAAACCCCAGACACTTTTTTACCGTGATAAATTATCTGTATAGTAGCAATAAACAACATAACACGTATTTCAACCATTTCAATAGTCCATTATTTCAGAGTTTCAATTCAAGTATTCCGTTTCATGTTGAACCCCCTCTCCATCCCCCAACCCCCTAAAGTCACCGTTAAAGTGCATCTACAATAGTACTCTTGTATAAATGCAGATGATCCCTGGCCTGGCTCGCGACTGATATTTTCACCGTGCGCCGGTGGATACGACTCTAGGTTTGTTTGCTTTCAATCTGTAGTCAGCGAGGCGTACGCGGTTTTATGGTCCCAATATATCAAGTGGCGAGTAAGTGTATGTTTTGGCGTTTCTCACGCTCTCTTTTTGCCCCTTGGTTTATCATCTACTGATATCATACAGGTGAAAACGCAACTCAGGTAATTTTGTCTCCGGTAAAAGGGGCGGGGTTTTCCCACAGTCTCGTACCTTGTCGGTCGCGTGCCAAGCAGTTCACCTGACGGTTTGGTGACACTTCACCGAAAATGCCTTTACACACACGCCAAGAAATTCCGTCACACGAGCCAATCACTACTTTCTTTACTTACGTTGGGCCGGACTTTGTCATTGAATGACAACGGCGATGTTGATCTGTGTATACCGTAAGCTTTCCCACGAGTCCCATCTTGCTCTGATATACCAAAAGTGACACCGTCAGCGAAAGGACAGAAAGCCGACGTGAAGGACTGTAACAGTACCTGTACATATGGAGGGTTCAGAAAAAATCCCCGATGTGTCCTCCACAGCATCGGAAACCAGAAAAGTAAGTTTGAATTGAAAACTATACTCACACGTGCGCAAAAGTTCATATTATTTAATTTCAAGTTTAAAAATGTGTAAAATCTCACAAGAAGTAACCTTACTTTTAAGAAAAATTGATTAATGTCATTAAACTTGATGAATTTTTTATTTGTGATTTTTTTAGAACTCGAAACCTGTAATGGAAAAGAAAAGAAGAGCGAGAATAAATGCTAGTTTGGCGGAATTGAAATCCCTTTTATTGGATGTAATGAAATCTGAGGTAAAGGGGGAAAACCAATTACGTGTATTGATATTGTAAAATAATGACTTAAATTACATGGTACGATTCATACATAGAAAACAAAATTTAACACTTTTAATTCATTAATATGACTGTTGAAGTCTTTAATGTCTGAACGGAGAAATTTATTTTTTTTCTTTTATACTTTAATTGAGGTTAAATAAAATTCAAAACCTTACAAAATATATGAAGATTTCATTTCGTTCTCTTTAGGACATTTTAAAGTAAAAATAATTTCTATATCTTTAAACTTTTTCCCACGATCTTGGTGTTTACCTGAGTGTCATCTCGCGCAACAATCCGCTAGCTGTAATAGCTAAGGGCCCTTCTGTTTCACCCCACCTGATAAAGTGAAAAATCAATGCTTTTATTCGTAACAGGTCCGTGAAATTGAATCAAAATCAACCAACTAAGAGAGACCACAAATTTGATTTCAAACCTTATGTAATGAAACATATAGAATGAAATGCCCCACATCAATTTTTTTTAAACAAAATAACACAAGAAAATTTTGATTTGGATATTCTTTCAGTTTGGATATGTAATCGGTAATTTTTTGTTTTTTGTTTTAAAAGGGCACTCGCCAAAATAAAATGGAGAAAGCTGATATATTGGAAATGACGGTTCGTCATCTACGGCAATTACAACGACAACAGTTTTCTGGTAAGTTAAGAGTAACTATCAACGATGATAGTATTATCTAAAGAATTATTTCAATAATGAGGAATTTGTTATCAAGACACACCGACTCTAACATTAATTTTCTGTTTAATTTATTATAGCATTAAATGCCACGGATCCTGTTGTGATTAATAAATATCGACTTGGCTTTAACGAGTGTGCTAGTGAAGTTAGCAAATACCTATCCAATACAGACGGATTAAATGCAGAATTTCGAGCCCGACTTTTAAATCATCTGGCAAATGTAACCATGAATGTAGAACCGGAAGAAAACAAGGATTTATCACCAAAGTCTTCTACCATGAACAGAACTAATTACAATGCCCCTTACCCTATAAAAACAAACAACTTAAACGTCGTTCATTCCAACACCGGAAGTCCTTTAAAGGTGAAAGGGAATCCTGTTCAAATCTCAAATAGTATAGCAACAGATGGTTTACAAAATTTTGAGAAAAATAACAATGCACAGAAACTAGAAAATGTGGTCTGTACTGAACAAAATGTTACTTCAAAAGTAATCCATGGTGTTCACACTTTCCCAACACAGATGTCTTCTGGAGAAGTTGCATTCATTATTCCTGCAGCCAATATGTTGCAGTACGGAGCAATACCAAATTACGTCATCCCTGTAATACAGCCCCAGGGCGCCATTCAGATCGCCACCTCGTCCAGTAACATCATTCAAGCTCAGCAGACAATGCCGATCGCATACTCAGGGACTACATCTACGCCTCACAGCATCGTTTCTTCTGTGGTTCCAAATACAAGCTTCATAACATCCACAAACAACACTATGAACCTACCTGTCGGTTTAGTATCGTCTGAAAATGGAGCTTTTGTGGTACAACATCGCGAGCAATCTCCCCAATTCACGTCACTTCCTGTTACAACTAATCATACGCAAGTCACTCACGTGCAGGATATTGACTTGTCTTCAAACAATAATAACAAAGTGAATGAAGGGGAATCACCATTTAGATCCCGTGGAATAGTGCCTTCTATCAAACCTCGGAACCCACCACGAGAACTAGACAAATCAGACCCAATGTGGAGACCATGGTGAACTCACTAAAGAGCCAGCGTTTCCTTAGCGCTACATATTAAAATATTTTTAAGACACTGTGGAAATGTTTATCATTGAATAATTATGAAGTTGTCTTAAAAAATGGAAAATGTATATGTTTACTTTTTTTTTCAAATTTAACATCTTACAACTTTAAATGCTTTTATATTTAGTGCAATGTGTTCAATGAACTATTACTATGCAACACTGTGATATTTATATTAAAGTGCTTCGATATCATTTTACATTATAGCTTTATTGAGGAGAATGTATTTTTAAACTGATGAAATAAGTTTCATCATTCTATTTGTCTTCCAAGAAAACGCATTTAATAAAGAGCCAGATATAATACATTTTGTTAGGTATTTTTTTTACATCTTTAATGAGTTATTTTAAAATGTCACAAGTCAGGAAAGATGCCATATTTGAGAGTGACTTTTGTGGCATTTCACATTTTGTTGTTATGGTACATATAAATAAATTCACAACTTGCCATGCCAAGTCACAGCTCCCAGCCATAAAACAATAACCATTCAGTTACATACACGAAAAGAAAATTAAAACGATGTCGGAGTCGGGCTTTTTTGGTAAAGAATTTGAAGTTGATTCAAAGGAAAATGACTCCTGAAATGATATTACATGACATTAATCGTTGTAGAAAAAAAATTGTACAAGAAAAATCCATACCAAGTTTTCTCGCTATGAACATAATTCGTGCATCATGTTTAAACGCGATTTTATTCTTAACTATTTTGATGAGGGTTAAAGGTCGTTGTAACATAAACCTTCGACTTAAATAGTTTGCTTCCAAACGCATATCACTCCGAGATTTACAACAGTTGATTTACAATGGAACATGTCAGTTAAAGAGAACCAGTGCCAACAGTGACAAATTTAACGCCATTTCTGTTTTAAAATTTAAAAAGTCAACTGGTATCAGTAATCGTTATAAATATTTCATTTACACATTGAAGATTGATTCAAAAGAGGTTCTTTAGAGCCGGTGTGCCTTAAAATCAGATTAGAAGGTATTGAGCTTATTGAAACTTTAGGTTAATCATTACTGGCTAAAAAAACGTGAATCTTTTCATAATATTAATGATAGTGATACCAGCCAGAATGATAAATCTGATAAATTTACAGTTTTTATTTACTTTTTCTTTTTATTATCAAGTAGAAAGACATTCACAACGTGTTCAGTACCTAACAGATACAACCGAAGACATCGGTTAGAAGCAAGAAACCTTTGGTTTGAACAGCAAACGCAATAAAGTGTCTTATTCTCGTCGAACATTTTCAGTTGTGTTGTTATTTGTCCCTCTGTTGTCTCGAATTTTTCACTTTTTTTATGCGTAGCTGACAATATTCTATCTTTTCAAATAAGAGTCCATGATTATGTCTGGCTATTCAAATGTTTAGAACTTGTACATTGTGTGGTTTGTTCTATCATTTCTGTATTGATAACTGCTGTGCTTAGATGAGTAGCCGAGCACTTAGCTCAACAGACAAACAGGTTTTTACGGAGGATGAGGTCACCGTCTTTGTCTCTTATCGCGACATAGATGGTTGTACCCCACTGTTTTTGGATCTGCTCCAACACATGATGATATCTTTTCAACTGTGATTGCAATGTCTGATAACTTTCTCACGGAATTAAACTACAATTATATACATCGTTAACGCCAAGTGTTATCTGATCAGCATTTTATTCCATTATGTAGTTTTCTCTTCAGCTGATATGTAATAACATCCCAAGTTTGGGTGACGTACCGGATCAAGAACCGGATCCCCTTCATATAAAATGATCTTTGTGATGAACATATGTATGGTTCTTCTAATGTGTGAGCAGCACGTCTAAACCACGAGTCTGAGGCATGTAAAGAATTATAAAGACGAAAGAAAAACGTTATTGTTAAAAGACACAAAGAAGAGACAATCAACTACTCTAGATACAGTATTGCGTACAGTCCCGAATTAAACTTTCTTATTAGATGAATATTTGAAACAATTTGGTTGTAAGATATACTACTCAGTCGAAGCGCTATCTAACGCTGATTGATAACACTTAAGCGTGCAAGCTTTGATATGCAATAAAACAGGACTTTCACGTCAAAAATATGATTAGTTTGTCCAAAATATTCCCTTTTGTAAATAGAATCAATATAAATAGGCCTCTTTTCTCTTTGAAGTTCTGATAAACAAAGACATAGAGTGGTCAGTCTGGGGGCAAAGGTTGTCCTGAAGTGTCCCGAGCTATGGAGCGGAGTGACCCGACATAGCCCCCCAACACAGGGCTCTGGTCAGCTCGCTGTGGTCAACAGAAAGGACTTTGGGTTTTTTTTTTTATTTCTGCCAGGTGCTTTTTTTAAATATCAACCTGAGCCACAGTGATGAATAGAATAAAAGTGAACTATCCTAAATTCCGAGAAGTAGTTCACATGATGATGATCTGCAATTTTTTATATTTTGTAAAGTAATATGTGTATATATGCGTGGTTTCAAATTTACAGGTGTCAAATTAATCTGTCTTTATCTTCTTTGTTTCGTTGTTTTTAAAAATAGAGCTGATGCCATAACACATCTATGTGTAAAAATATACATACATTTTTTAAACAGGTGTGCAGGTAAAGACTTTTTGCTCTGTACCCCAGCATCGATAATTGTTGAAATGTGGTATTTGAAATAGAAAACACAAAACGGACAAACAAAGTTGTGGCGATTAAACAAATGGCAACATTTACATTTTTATGACAACTTTTACAGTTTATTGTTCTTAAGGTTGTCTACTTTTCATTTAAATGCGACAACTGGCTTTTTTTCTTCCCAATGATTAGTAGTTCTCCAAACATGGGGTCGACAGTTGGGGGCCTCTCCAGCCAAGATTAATGATTATTTGGAAAAATTTGATGTACATATATTATTCCTGGCAGACACTGGAGATCAGAGCGCTTGACACGACGACCTGTTCAAAAAACTCCAAAATAGTCGTTGTGTCGGGTATATAAAAGTGGAGGAGAAAGTGTCCTTTGTTCGGCAAAAGACACGTGAAGGTCGCAATTCGTCCCCGTGAAATAGAAGCCGCCCTAAGCACCATTTCCCAGCGTGGGAACGTATGTAGGTCCGTATCGGGATACAGATTCAAACAAAGATACCTGGCAATTCCGCCTTAAAAAGATATTATTACCTTATAATTCGGATGTTTTAAATTTCTTATACATAGCAATTTAATCGTTTCTATTGCAATTTTATCCTTTTACTTTGCAACAAGATATCCGAGCGACCAAGATAAATCCAGGCGAGAGGCTTATCTCTGCTCGTAACTGCTTGATGTGCGCATGCGAAGATTAACTTTAAGTAAGGGTATTTTTGTTTTTACACCTTTGATAATGATGTTTCTGGGATCAGGTTGCAAAAGAGGGCAAAAATGCAACATATATCTGGGAGTTATCTGTGGGACAGGTCTTTTGCAGTCGGGCAGCAGCGTTGACTTTGACAGGCATACCTACGGAGACCATTTGTGGAAGCATGCCTTGAAATGTTCGTGGTAATTCAAGCCAACGAAAGATATGGCTACGACTGTAATTAATTATGTTCTGAATATTTATTTTCGCTACTCTCGTGCGTATTCAACAGAAATTAATATTTTTTTAAGAGACGCATATGTGATTATATTATGTCTGAATATGGACGAAATAGAAAAGTATCGATGTTTTATTGGTTATTATTGAGCTTTGAACTTCTTTACCCGTATATTTATTGCATACAATGTAGATACGTGAAGACAAGAGCATATCGTATTAGATAATTTGTTTGCTACAATGTTTCCAAAACGCTGTTTATCATGTTTATCTGTAAGAGTGTTAATAATATAATATCATACGCTCTTCAATACTCCAATGGTTTTCTTTAAAAATGTATACTAGTATAGCTTTTGATATTCAACATGTTGTATGTGATGGTTTGGCAGTGTATACTTTGATGTGTTTGTAATAGTTGTCTCACTACTTTGTATTCTTTAATAGTTTTGTTATATGTGTTTAAGTAATTTGTATATTTTTTGCTTTAACCACCTTCCAAATGAAATAACTTTTTTTCTTTAATTAAAGCATTTATTTCGATGTAACCTTTTATCTATTCATTTCGCTGCATACTTTAGATTAATTAGCATTTTGATTTGTTTGAAATTTATGCATTTCAATATTTTTTACTCCTTTACTTTTTTTATTTTGTTTTCTATAATTAATATGCATTTTAATTCTGTGTTGCTTTTATTTGTTTGTCTCTTTGCAAACACCCCTATAGTATTTAAGCATTTAAATACCTATCTAATCCTGATTGACATTGATTTCGGTACACATAGCCTTTATCCTGATTTATTTTCTCTTTGCTTCTTAGCATGCACGTTTCATGTCGTTTCATTTGGTTGGCCTTTCCTCCTTTTTCCTTCTTCCTCAGGAGATTAACCTCGAAAACCCTTCCGCTCTCCTTTCGTTCCTTTGTAAGATATGGCCGATTAATCATCACGTGTTTTCTCAGTACTGTTCTTATGTTTTTATGATGTTCCTGTGTAAATTTTTTGTTGGTCAGTTTTGTTGGCTAATATATGCTCAAGACCATCAAGAGACGTCCATTACACTTCAACATGCTTGCTTTTAACATACAAACTTTTATTCAATATTTTTTATGTTTAAAATAGTTTTTCGTAACCATCTTAATGCCATGTTAACAAAGTTTAAAACATAATATTTATTATAAGGCGGGAAGACAAGCACTTGGTAATTTTTATACATTCATGTATATATAATATTTTAAAATTGGATTCAAACAACATTATTTATGATTATGATAACATTGAATTAATATATGGCACTTTCTTGGCATAATGCATGCCCACCAGGCCCACCATGGTTATCTGTTGTCGGACAAAATTCTATTATTTTTTTTCCGTTCTTGCATTTTTTTTAATAATAAAAAGTTATTTTATAATAAATCATTGTCTTGGCTTAACTTTTTGAAGTTGTAGCCTGTAATTTCACAAGGCTTGCAATTGCTTAAGTTGATTAACCTTGCCACTTATAACGAATGCACCGGAAAAATATTTTGAATAAAATCTTTGACACAAAATAATTAACTATAAAATTAATCTTCAGTGTCAATATTTGCTTGTCGTACTACCAAGCTGTGTATGGAGTATATGGGCAGTTTTATAAAAGAAGATAAAACTGATGATTGAATTGAACAAATCGAAAGGGTGGGAAAATCAAACAAGAACTGAATTTTCAATATTATCGCGGAAACTTTAAATCAACATATCAAGAGAGAGAACGGGGTAGGGTGTTTACACAACGTCCATAAGATGTTATCAGAGTACCTTAATCTCCTCGCAAGCCCCCGTCTGTGCTGGAACAATGCTGAAAAAAGACCTTGCCATTTTACAGTCTAATAAATAAGACATACCAAAGCACCATTGCGGAGTTTGTTCAGCCACTTGACGAATTAGAATGGACCGAGACAGGGACCTTGAGACTTTGCATTCCATATCGTTAGGAATATCATGCATACACTATATTTCATGTGTTATTTCTGTGTGGTAATCTTAACTGAAGAAAATGAATTAGAACATAAAGTATTATAAAGAGATGTAAACTGGTTCTATTTGACCACCATGCATTTCAATTAATATCCATACCATTTTATATTTCTATGACTTGATTTATAAAATTTAATTAATCTAAATTGATAGGAAGGAACACATAATTATTATTAATCGTTCTCTCTTTTTTGAATTTGTAAATGTATGAATGAAATACATGTTGTTTTTCTTTAATCGAAACTATTTTTTTAAAACAATAGAAGCGACTTAAATGAAAAAATATCTACGGATTAACGAAAACCACGTCCTCTCTTATTTAGAATCCGTGATGTTGCAACACTATCATGACTATGTACATCATTGCCCTGCTAAAAAGATTTCAGTTCTATATATTTCCAATTGCAGCGTAGACTTTTTATTTCAAGTTTGAAAACATGACGTACTTGCTAAATATTGTCCATTTTTACTATATACATGTCTATATTGCTTGAACTTAAGCCGAGTGTAGAGTGCGCTCCATCAAAGAACAAACGAAATGCAGAAGAAATCGGTGTGTTCTTTGGAGTGATTTCGTAATAAGTTGTTTATTATTTGATGTACTAAGAATGTCTTGTAATTATATTCATTCGTTTTCAGGCAATGCTAATGTCATGAAATCACGAAGGCGAGACTAAATTATGTATAACAATCTGTAACCAGCCCCTATGGGCCGTGGGAAAGTGGTTCTTTTTCGTTTGTGGTTAAAAGTTTAATAAGTAAAAATATAAATCAAGACATTTCTTTTCACAATTACCATTTCAAATTACTCGGCTATAAAGAAAGTGAAAAAAACGTCAACAGCTAGAAAGCTGACATGTTCAGAATATGTTATTTATATAGAAATATGATTTTAAAGTTGTCACAAAATGACTTCGTCGTAAAAAAAAAAGTAAGATATGAATTGCTGATGAAATCACAGTTACTCTCTATTATTAATATTTTCTTCATGGTATACAGGAAAATTGTATTAAGACAAAATGTACTTTAACAGATATCTTATTACTAAAGAATCATACGATGTGTGCCAGAAATTGGAAAATTTATTTATGCTAAAAAATGTACTGTAACATCAATTTCTTGATTTAGTTTTATTGACTGGTCATGATGCACGAGCGCCCTACACAAGACACGTGGACAAACCTCGTGGTCAAAAGTCCGACCACGCGACAAAATCCCGCAAAAATGTCCGTTATTGAAGTCAGTCCCGACTCCAGGAAGTGTGTCAATCACGTGGTCACACGAAGTCCCCGCCTCCTGACAGACTCCCATTAAACGTTAACAGACTAGGTCGACCGATTGTGACGTCACAAATAACGGTTGTTCAAAACACAAATGTCTTCTTTGTACAGAGATATATTGTTTCCTGTTTTAAACATAAAGTTATATAGCTTCACGTTCAATGCACAGCACGGCAGGACTAATACTGTTTGTTTTTTCTTAAAGGGGAAACTGTCTTAAAACAGTTTGTTTTTTTTAACCAAGATCCTTTCTAACAATGGCGCAATGTAAATCATTTATAGTTTCTGATTACATCAAAATATTTTTTTCAATAATTCACAGTTTATTATTAGTAAATTTTATTTTTTAAACTTTTTTTAAAACCTTTCTTAAAGTAACGACAAGATTTATATTCCCATGTGCTGCGCAAAGACAATGCCTTAATTACAATGTATTACGACGACTTACGAAGATTGTTAAACAACACGGGCGAACATTTTGAACAGCAAGTAATATTCCTTAGGACAATATTTTCTCGTTTCTTAAGACACCCTGAAAGTCTGTTTATTAAGAAGACAATTATCCGCTAAACGCTCTTAATATATACACCATTAACACGTCCCAATTACTGTTAAAACCTACATTGATCATTTGCAATAAAGTTCGACTACTTTAAAAGTGTAATTGTAACATCTTCATCAACAATTAATATGATCAGCGACTGTTTCTGAAGATAAAGGTACAGGACACGTGACCTTACCCTACAACAATTTAAAAATCATATCAGTGCTTAGAACAAGGGCAATATAAGAAGGAAAGGTTCGACAACGTCACTGTATTATTACACTGTATCCTATTAAGTACCACCAGATCAAGGGGAATGCTCTCTCTCTCTCTCTCTCATTGGGGTCTCTTGCTAGAAACACCTAGAAAATGATCGAAACATTAAATTATCCAGCTTGAAGGAATTGGACGAAAAAAGACTTCTTGTTTCCGGACAAGGCATTGTTGGTAAGTTTTCAGATCACCACGTCTTGATGTGGAAGCCCAGGACGAAGATGACTGATAAATGTGCTATACTGAATCTACTATAAAACAAACTGAACCCGGTTGTGTGGGGAGATGTCATTTATCTACAGTACAGCAAGATTATTTCAACTTGCATAGTTCAAAAAGTTAAAAAGAAACACAAAAGTGTTTTAAACAACGCAAAAATAATTTCATAAATCAGATATGAATATAAACATGCATTCTATAAAAAAAAATGATTTATTGTATTTTTCATACAGTTATAATGTAGATAGATGGAAAACTTTTTATTCATTATTGAGTCATTTTAAACGTATATATGGGTTCTTTCTTGATCATTCTTCCGCTGTATTTGTATTTACTACCCATAGAGCTATTACTATACATCATTTGCAGGAAAGGGCACTTAGGATTTAAGCCTGTGTTCCGAATCGAGTCATCAATGAATAAAATAATGGAGAAATGAAAGCGAACCTAAAGACTTACAAGTACTTTTTAAGATTTTTTTCGGAATATAATACAGATATACGTGTACTCAAGCTAAAGTACTCTTCTTATAAACAACTTAAATCTGGAAGATTTAGAACTAAAGTTTACTTTTACAACCATACTAACACAAAGTGTAGTTTAACATTGAAAATGTGTCATAATCCAAAATTACGCAAAGAGCTGCACATATAACACCAGCATGAAGTGTGTTGACATTAGAAGATTTCAGTGCGTTCTTGGCCTGTCCTAATAAAAACCTAGCAGTTAAGATCGCATAATAATGGAGTCTAAGTACCATCAGGACTGTAATTAAGGTTAATGTCTCTAGTTACTGACAACTCAGTTCTTGTAACAGACAATAAAAATGAAAAATGGAGATTAATTGTCCAAATGAGGGTCTATACTAATAAGTCAGGAATTTGAAACAGGGTGAAGGGATCGTCCGTGTAACACATAGCCCCATTGATCATTATCACTAATTCTCAATCACTTAATCGAATTTCAGGTATGTTTACACTCCGTAAACCAGTTTTGTTTCTTGTAAATATGTTTTAAATAACTGTTTGAATTTATCTGCGTTCCTTATTCATTTTTGCCAATTTTCTGATCAATATGGTGAATGACTCTAAAAGAATCAAAGTATGAACGTGCTCAGCACGTGTTAACACACTGAATGGCTACTGACACTCTGGTAGGCGAGGGAAGAGTTTGGGAATGACCGAGTCCAAAGGGACTATCTAATCACATAGGAACTTTAACCTTTGGTACCCAAAAGATAAATTGTCCTTCAAACTACTTTTACATAAGTGAAAGTCGAGAGTCTGCCTGATGCTAGGTCCTTTTTACTTATAGGGCTGCAAGATTACCTCTTTTTTTAAATACAGTGGAATATTAAAAAGGTTAAGCCATCCTTGCAGCATTTTTTGTGAAGAAAAAAAAATCAAACATGCTGCAGACACCTCACTTGCCCATCACATGCATTACGTGATGTTTCATTCGATAATGATATCTCTGCTTCAGATTTGTATGATGTTATTCACATTATGAAATAAAGAAAGAAAGAAAAACGTTTGCAAAACCACCATTTCTCTATAAAAAAAAACTTTACACCGGGAAATATTTTTAGAGCTTTTTAGGAACCGATTTCGGAGATGTTACAAAGTTCAAATCAATTAAATTAAAATGAACATGATTTTGGTGATTGTAAGGTTGTATTTTCATTGGATTTCTTTAAACTGTTTCTTAGATCAAAAGAAACACATATCCTTGAATAGAAAAATGATCACGCGCATGTATTGAAAACGAACAGCATAAAGAAAATGATTTGCTATTCCAATAACTGTTGAAGTTATAATTTGACTTTAACTTGACGGGCAAAACAAAATGAAATACAGTAGTTAGAAATATAAAAAACGGACATGAATGCTTAAGTTTCTGTTTGATTAAATCTAATTTGATTTCTAACATGAATTGATGTCCAAGAGAAACGATATTGAAATTCTTTTTTTTTCTTTTCTTTTTTAGCACGTTCTACCTTTAATAATTTTGAAATATCAAAGGAAGTTTTACAATACACGGTCATCATTCTCTTGTTAAGCGCGACAGCTACATTGATTTCTAACATTCAGACATGGTTTAAACTACGGTAATAAATAAATTTATTTTACAACCTTATCACAAATCAAGCCATTTAAATGGACATATTTTGTAACGTGGCAAAAAAAATGAAATTCACTGAATCTTTATGCTATAAAACCAATGTGTGACTCTTGGAAAATTTCTAGCTATATATACATTTGTAGTGAGCTTTCCTTCCAAACATTAATGCAAATTCTACAAATGTGATTTTTAAAATTAATTATAGGCTTGGGTATGGTTACTAAAAATTATATGATAAAAAGGCCTTCTTTCGTTAGTCGGGTACAATGTGTGGTGGGACGCTAATTATCAAATTAAATTAAGACATTCAATGATTAAACGAAAGTATATGTTTTTATCGTTTTCAATTTTACCACTCAGTATTAGAATACTGTCCAAGGATTCAGTCCTTAACAGGAAGGTATTCATTATTGATAGAGTCTTATCATAGATGGGTGATACTGAATGCATGTATCGAAATAAGTATGCTTATTATTCTTAGGAAAAATGCCTTTTAGTAATTTGCTCCTTTTTACATGTAATATATTTACGCATTCTTAATACAAACATTAAGTCCACCTACAATGTAACAATAATGCTGTATTGTTGTTTTGGCGATCAAATGGAGAGATCTGTATTTTGAGTAGATTGACAAATAATCATCATATTTAGCAAAGAACTCCAAACTCATGGACCTATGTAACACCTTTCAAACTTTCACTTCTCTCACAATATTGATAAAACAACATATTTCCAGTTTTCATTTTCATTTCCTAAGCAAAAAGACCTCAAACCCCTATCATCTATTCAGGGTCGTAATTTAGTCCAACGGACAGGACAGACACACAAAGTACATTTTAAAGCGCATCAACTAAAGGATTACAAATGGTATCCTACTTAATGTCCGGTGCCTCCAAAATGCACTGAAACTAAAATTCGATTCAAATCTGTACCATTCTCCGTTGGATCCTTAAACACCTTGTTTTTCAAATCATATAAGATTCTTATATGTCAAGTGGTTAAGTAAGTGCATGTTTTCTTTTTTTCTCACGCTCTCTCTTTGCCCCTTCAGTTTATTATCAACTGATATCATGCAGGTGAAAACGCAGCTCAGGTAATCTTCTGGCAGGTAAAAGGGGCGGGGTTTTCCCACAGTCCCTTTGCTGGTGAGTCGCGTGCCAGAGAGTTCACCTGGCGCTGAGGTGACGCACAGATATTTATAACTCATAACACACGACAGAAAAATTCCGTTACACAAACCAATGATATTTCTGTGACTGTTTGGGGCAGGGTCAATATAATGAATGACAACTAAAATACCACGTGTACGACCATTTATAAAATTATACATATTGTCTTTCTAAAACATCCAGTTAAAATCCAAATTAGAAAAAAAAGTAAATCGTTATAATGAGTGCAAGGTTGTTTTTATTCACACGTCTAATAACGTTAACAAAGTTCGTTGATCCTTTAATCACCAGGACAAAAGTTTCCCTCAATGTAATTTAAGGCTCTGTGCAAAAACATCCGAGATTACTGCTTTATACTATTTACTATTTCGATTAAACGGTGTTGGGTAATTGATGTAACCTCTAAGATAAAGTTCGTACCTTCTTATGCTAACACTCATGTAAAGCTTATAAAGGCTGGCGTTAACGACTGCAATTAAAGACAGCCAGAAGGGAGGCCTAGGTAAAGAAATCTTTTCATCTAAAGGTGTCAGAAACAGATAAGACAAATACTCCTCTCTCACGAAAAAAAGACATTTTTCCCGAAGTCTTTAAAAAAGCCCCCGGTGACCGACACTCATATGTAGAAGAAGGTTCTTTTGAAATCAGGCACTGTAAATGTTTCTTCGGAGACATCTCTAGCAAGTGCTAAATGAAAACTGAGACTCGCACAGTTTCGTTTTTTATAAAAAAGGAAATTAATTTGAAATAAATAATAGACCGTTGGTTTGACATGATAAGAGATGTCTCCTAGATAGGAATATTGTTTGCTTGAACCCTTCTCTTGTCTGAATTTCGCAGATAATTGTAAAATGCTACAAAAAAGTATAAAAACTCAAGACCTTCTTAAAATTTAGATACATTATTTATAAATTTTAATTAACAGAACTGTTCCAAAATTCACTTCAATATGATAGATGCATATTTAAGAAATTAGTTGAAAATGTTTTGAACTAATGGTTACATATACCTGGAGAGGATAAGGCACCATATTGCAAGGTTGACCACAAAACACAAAAGTTCTTAAGAAAACGCGCGTTTTGTCTCGACAATGTCAAATCACATTTTACGGTGTTTGCACTGACATAATGTTATTCCAAAAACTAAAACATGTATGAAAAATAATATACAAAAACACGTGTGTTTGAAAGCAATTCAATAAAAGAAGTTTCTGCATAGAAATGTCACATTTATTCCTTTTTTCACCAATAAAGCAAGCACTAGCTTATGAATTTTTTGTCTCTTAAGAAACACAAATGTCAAGCATAACGAGCACAAAGAAAGTTTCTACTTTGTAATACTAGGGAGGATTGTATATAACTTCGAGATGTTATCTATATTTAAAGTATTGCCAATAATGAATACTTATCGTCTCAAAAATCAGATATGCCTTAACTCATTGTTGCTTAACTTGCTAATTTGAATAGAGAAATCGTATTTCCTACAATATCTGTCGGATAGGCAGTCTGCTTGCGTTCTCTTATCTGACAATCTTGGCACACGTGGCATTCTCCTTCTGCAATGTCAAAAGCGCCAAACTTCAAGGATACATTTCCAATAAACTGAAAAAGGCTAAATTGTTCAATGTGAAAACTGATACTCGTAGATGAAATCTTTACATGTCATATGCAGTTCACTTGTCGTTTTTTATTACTTTGTTTAGTGAAAAATTGAAACATACTTACAAGGCTAACAGAATGAAAAGAGATCTGATTTGAAATCTGACATTTCCTTAGCCCTTTGTCCCTTTCTTAATTTCATAGGCGCTCCCTCGTTCATTTTCCAATCTAGTTCTTACCAAAACCTATTTAATAAATTTCAACTACATTTTACAATTTTGATTGAGTTTCTTATTTAATGTTGGCAATATGACAACATTTTTAATTGATAAAAACTTGAATATACTGTTACGCTTATGCAATATGAAAATTTATGATACTTTATATTTAAAAATGTTCATGGACGTAGAAAAAATTTTGAAAAGAAAAAATGCACCTGACTTCAAAACTTTTTACAAATAATCCCTATTACATTGAAACTTTGAATACATTCATGTAACAATACGTATTATTATACTTTCATGTTAAATGCTGAAATCTGATTGGTTTAGACACAGTTGATAATCCGTTCTATTACCCTCAGCGTTAGCAACACACTTAGCAACGGGTAACACAACGAATTGTTACATGCACGTAAATTATGCGCGTACGGTTCGCCTTGGAATTCACGTCATTTCTATATAAAAGCAGTAAAAACATTTATAAAATTAAGACATTCAGTATAATAAAATAAATAGTGCCTGTTTGGGAGGATAACAGTTGAAATTGACACCCCTCGAAAACCATTGTCAACGTCCGGTTCGCGTCGGTTGACAATGCTTTTCTCGGGGTGTCAATTTCAACTGTTACCCTCCCAAACAGGCACTATTCATATTATATAACGTCTTCTTTAATGATGTTTTAAAAAAAAAAACAAAAAAAAAAACAACATATCGAAATAGACATTAAATGATTTTGTTGAAAATGATGAACATATGTTCATAAGGCAATTAAGCATAAAGAAATTGTTCCCAGTCATTTAGTGGGTATAAAAACTTACGTATTTCAAAATATCCACAAAGAATTGAATTGTTTTTGCATTAATTTGTTAATGTTATATTACCAAACAAATTGAAAAGCTTATCAAGTTTATCTTCATTCTTTTTAGAAAATTGAAATTAAATTTGATTTAATGGGTTATTTTTTCATTATAACATAATCTGTTAAAATTTGATTGGCGTATATGTACATGTATATTATCAATTCAAATGCATGTGCACTTACAGTAATTAAACTTTAAATGGAAACAGGTTATGTAAGTAATGGTTTTGCTTATTTGCAAAACATTTACAAGATACCTAGGGACTTTTATGTTTAAATGAATACATGTAGCCTGGTTTTTGCTATCTATTTGTGCCTGGTATAGACGGGTTTCACTATAAAAAATAAGAACAAACAACACATGTGGCAGTTGCTTTCAAAGGAGAAACATTAAGCATTTCAAATGATAAATGGCATTTGTAGTATCAAGACTGGCATCTACATTTGCTGTCGATTAAACATTAAAATGATATTGAAACTTGCGTTTTCCAAACTGCCTATCAGGCCAATTCCGATGGCCGGAGGAGCATTTGACACATTAAGAGACTCAGATAGGGTAGACTGACCGTAGATAAGGTAGGATGGACGAAAGTAGTCTGACCCACAGGATCTAGATGTCTGTCTGTGTTTTTTTTTTGACATTTCTATGTATGAACTTTAGGGGGATGCATGGTTCAGGTATAAATCAACGTCAATTAAGATTTTGGAAGGCTGGATCATAAATAAGCGTGATAACATGAAGAAAACAATGGATGTACCTGAAAATCAGTGGATATACCTGTAGAAGTATTTGGTGGTAGTGTTAAGGATGGAAAAAGAAGTGTTTGTTGTTGCTTTTGTTGTTGTTGTACATTGTTGGTGAAGTAAAATGCATTCTGTGAAATTATATACATGTATACTACTTAAAGAGTCAAACGAAGTAGAACCAGTGTTTTTTTATAATGTGTGATATATAAAAAAGGCTTGGTAAATCAAGGTGTATGTATTTGCAAATGTGGTAGCTGATATGTTTATCAACAATATGAATCAACAAAAATAATTCATTCAAAAAACTAAATTTAAACATAATTAAGTCGATATTGTGCTACATTACATGTGATACACAGTAAAATTTCAGATGGCTAATTCCATTGATTTTGTTTTTTCTTTGAGAGAAATTATTCAAATCGTGCGCAATATTTGATGTATTTTTAGAGAGTATTTTTTTTATTTTGGAAAGGTGGTTTTCTGGGTATATTCCATTAGTTCGCCACTGAGTTTTACTGAGATTGATGGTTGTTGTAACTATGGAGATTATTATTTCCTTTCATGTTTGTAAACTGGACAAAAATAGAGTAAAACATTTTATTTAAAAAAAAACTACAAATGAATTTACGGTCGTGAAACTGTCTTTCTGTAACAGATTGTCCAGCACTTTTTTTATTCATAATTCAATTTTGGCAACATTGAATTGTTTTTTTTTTCAATAGGCTGTCACTGGAGTGAACAACATAACTCAAAATCGGTAATGAAATCAAATTCATATTTCAATAACAAAGATAAATAAAACGAAGCCAATTCATCATCTTCCACGCTTTTCGATTTTCATGTTGCACTGCTAATAAAATATGTCAAAAAGCGTTAGATTTGGACATTTCTTCTTTAAATATTTTTTTTTTAGAGATCATGAATGATCTTTCGATATTTTTTATCTTTAACATGTCTTTTATCTTTCTCATAAGACGGCAGACTACTTGATATATGTTTCTAGTCACCAAACCCTCTACAGTTAAATCTGCTGATTATCTTTGAAAGTCTATAATTTAGATTAGTATCTCCTATATCTATG
Source organism: Magallana angulata (assembly GCF_025612915.1). Lineage (NCBI taxonomy): Eukaryota > Metazoa > Mollusca > Bivalvia > Ostreida > Ostreidae > Magallana > Magallana angulata. Next base: position 54,494,697 of record NC_069116.1, on the reverse strand, counting down.
AAGAAAAATATACCTTAAAATAAATATTAAATAATATTTCAAATTTTGAAATTAGAATCATTTTTTTATTCTTATTATTTTTAACAGCATAATATACTTATATTATTAATAATGATAAAGTAAAAGAAATTTGCATATTAAATAATAAAGAACAAATCGTTTTTTTCTTTATCTCTAATACCCTTTTCGAATAAAATCTAGAGAGAAGAACAGTACTAGTGTTTTTGACGGAAGATTTTTTTCATTTTTATGCTTTGTTTCATGGATGGTCGGATAAGAAGAAGGACAAAGCGGCGAGTTATGGTCAAAATTAGACGCAGGAAATGTTTTAACATCTTAAATTTCTCGTGAAATCAAACGTTTACTGTTTTAGCCCATTTTTATTAGCCTAAACATTCTTTTGTCGAGAAGTTCATAAGAATACAGAATCTCAACCTTTTGAAATCCATTGAAAGGTCAAGGTTGGTACGATATAAAATACGAATATCTTCGTTATCATAGGATTATCGTAGGATTCCGATACTAGTTCAAGTAGACGAAGTAAAATATTTAGGATTATACTTAAGTTTGTTTCCCTGCGGATAGCGGTGTGAACTAATAGAAAAGCTAAAATAATTACAATGAAGATACGCTTTTTTCTATTAAATGATGTTATTCCGTTTATTTGATAAATACTTTTCATCTTGACAGTGAAATCTTTATATAAACACCACAATTAGATTAATTGCCCTTAAACCCTTTCAGCCATTTTTCATCTCTGCGGGAATCTCTCATATACAGGACAATAATGGACGTTTCATTGTTGCATCACATGAACTGCAACTCATTGAATATTCATGAGACATATTCGGGATTCTTCAAGAACTCGAGAGTGTTTCTTTTTTTATTACATCTAATGCTTTTAAGGGTGAATAACCTTGTGTAAAAAAGATTACGATTGCTTAATAGGGAATATACAGCGTAAGAGAAGGTGGATAAAAGTTATCTAAAGTTATAAAGGAACTCTGGGTTGATTGAATCATCGGGCATGGGTCAGAAAGGAGTCAGGTTGTCAACAACATTCCCCATCTTAAGATACCTTGCTGTGAAGTGTCTTCACAAGTGTCCAGGTTTCACTTTCCGTCGAGAACCGTATTAAATCTGCATTTACTTTGTGATTTTAATTCAAAATGAACATTGTGTACAGGTTTCTGTAGAATGTCTAGTGTCATTTTCTTATTACCAGGGTTGTAGAGATGCGAATCTGAGTTTTTTTTTTAAAAATGACAAAAGGTCAAGTGATAATTGTTCAATCAACAATCAAATTTTTTGTTGCCATAAATAATAGTTTTATCACAATTAAAATTATGATGAGAAGTAATATGTTCATTAAAACCTTATTGTATAGGTTTCAGATTTCCTTAAATACTAGTCTAGTACATGTAGTCCCTCTCCAAAATTATCATCATCACATTCGCAAAAAGATAAGAACCTCATGTCTTTCCTTTTTTGTCAAACTACGATAAAAAAAAACAAATGTGTATTTCAATGTTAATCATGTTATTCGTCTTTTCAAAAATGTTACTTTTCATACGTTAGTGCATGTTCCCGATATGTATCTTGACCAAACTAAATAAGCTTCAATGTTTTATTTTAATCAATTCTTCTATAAAAGCCTTAAGTGAAATAAATTGTCGAGAAAGAAGAGTCAAATTCATCTAATAAAAAAGAAATATCTCTAAATCACGTAGTCCACAAGATTTAATCTTTGTCTAAACGATGTGAAAAATAGGATTACCATCTCTTCTCACCTAGCTTGCTCGATTACAGTGAAATGAATTTAAACAACAATATCGGATTTTATTTGGCAGAAGATTTTCTTTTCAAAAGTTTTGAATTGCACTTTTTGACATAAAATTAAGTTTCACACTTAAATTATATATTATCCTTTTTTATGATCATATACCATGTGGTTTCTTAACGCGATATCTTAATGGCTACTCCCACCTCTTGCTTTGTTTGGGTGGCCGTATCTGCATAAGAATGTGACAATTGTTAATATATGGCTGACATTAATTTTTGTACGGATTGTTTCTAATGACCTTGGACCTTAAGCTGAAATCTTCTTCAAGTATCTAGCGGACCCTTTTTCCGCTAAGTTAATAATGGCGGGAGAAGCAGACGACAATCGGCAGACGACCAGCGGGTATCGTCAATTACATGATTTGTCATAATGTTACTCTATAGTAGGGTACATTGTTCACCATCACCGAGAGGCTGATGCTATCTGCATATTTCTCTTAATTGGGCTCAAGATACTTTTTCAAAAATTGGAGTTTAATGGGAAAGTAAATACGGTCAGATTTTTACCAAAAATAACAATGGTGATACATAAAAGATTTTTTTTCTTTTCTTCATTCAATCTTTAGGCTTGCTCCTCAAAAGTAATGATGTGTGACACTAAGGATCTTTGTTGTAATTTATGTTTTATCATTAGATATTTAGACTTTGTATTTTGAAATTAACTATAAAAAGCACAATATTTTGTAGTAATTTTAATTATAATTCCTTCGTCCACATATAATGATAAAATCTATATAATTTTGTACAATAATTATTATAGTAAAATTAATAATGCAAGATTTCGATAGCTTTTAGAACATAAACTACATGTTCTGGTTATGGATTTAAAGGGACTTGGACACGCTTTAAGATCAAAATTTTCCTTTTCTTATTTTGTGTATAAAATGGTTTACTTTCTCATTTTGAGTGAATGACCAAAATTTGAATGATAGAAGTCAAGTTTTAAGAGGGATACAGAGGTAAAAAGTCACTGTTATGTAAACAAAGCTCGAGTCTTATGTTTACAAATAGTGTAAAGTATGGAATTACCATTTCTTTGACCAAATGACTCGTGGCAAACCAGGTGAACTGATTCAAAGTCTTCATAGATAATATGATAAACAGAAAAAAGCAACATTTGTTAGAGACTTATACCAACAAAACACAAATTACAGCATAACAAAGCTCGAGCTTTGTTTACAAAACAAAGATTTTCAAACTCTGTATCTTGCTAATAACTCAATATTTGACTTTCAATTTTGATAAAGTATTAAAAGTACCCATATTCTAAACATTAAAATTGGCAAAATGAAATTTTTAATTTTGAGCCCAAATCGTGTCTAAGTCCCTTTAAGTTAATTTTCTTCTTTCATATGTTTATTTGTACTTGTAGAAATAAAATATTTCATTACAATCATACGTGTCTATGCATAGATATGAGCATACTTTATTTTGAATAAAAATCATGAACCAGTTTTGTAGATCAAATTGTTGTATACAATCATCATTTTAGGCAAAATTTGACAAAAAGAACAAAACATATGTAATGCCTTCCAGACTGTAAAATGTCTTCTGTCGTGATATATCCTTTAATAAAAAGTTTAATTGCCAATTTTATTAGGAAATTTAATCGTATAATTCAATTTGTTTAAAAGAAAAACTCCCGAAATTCAGATCAGAATCTTATTACAGGACACCCTGCATTCATAAGGCAATAATTAAACAAGAGGCGGGCTCGCCGTCTTGTGTTTATGATCTGAAGTGTCTCTTGCAGGTCTCCTGGGGGTCTATGATGCAGTGGTTGTTTCTTTAGACATACATCATTATATATATCTTCCTTTGAAGTCCAAGGCGTCAGACAAAATAAGTGAATCCTGAGTAGGTACTGATTACATCACATTTGATCTCGGTTTAAATGAGGAAAAAAATTAATTGAAGTAGGCTTGGTCTAAAACAGTTGAAGTGAATCGTAGGTATATGGGTGTGATATGATAGTTCGTAGCTCGTCCTTGTGTTGACGAATATCAGATTATTATAGACAAGTGTGCGTTTGATTAGGATTTAATGACATAAATGAAGAAAATATGTCATAATTAATTAAAGAAAAACATTTCTTTTCAGTAATTATTGAAAAATAAGGTAAGTAGTCGTTCGAATATTAATAAGTTATTTATGAAAAATAATTGTGTAATAAAGAAGGAATTATAACTGACTAAATATATTTAAAATAAACTATGCAATGTGATTTCAGATTGTAATTATACAAAATAATGCTTATTATAATGCATATTTCAAAGTATGCTAAGTATGCTAAATCTGTAAAGTATGAAAAGTAATTTAATTCAACTAGTACATTTTGATGTTACATTTGATTAATTAAAAGGTAATTTAGATTAATGTTATTTCCTGAAATCAAGTCTATTCTATCACATCTAGTTTGACCTTCTGTCTTAAAATTCTGCAAACTTTATATTTTGACAAAGGTTTCAAAATGTACATTTATTAGACTTTACGATATTTATTCACATACATTATTTTTCTCTTTACATTGTCCCTTGTTGAAAGTTGTAAGAGATAGAACATGTAAATTTCTTACAACAATTTGCATTATTTTGAGATAATCGTCTTTATGATCCAAAACATGTGGTTATGTACATTTGTGTGGCAATTGTAAAGAATGGGACTCCGTTTGAGAAAAAGATAATGCTTTCACGATCAGATGTATAGGTCTTTATCTTCAAGATAAATGCTAGGTTTTAAAATGGCGGAATTAGTAGTTATCAATTACCCAATAAGAACCCCGATCCCGATCAACATAAGTTCCCACGCCGTGGACAGATTCTTTTGGAGATTTGGTTACCATAAGAATAATGTGTTCACTTAAGAAAACAGGAGACAAGATGTCTTTTTTCGTCCAATTCCTTCAAACTAGTTATTACCTTAATGTCTCGATCATTATCTAGGTGTTTCTACCGAGAGATTAAAATATGAGAGAGAGAGAGAGAGAGAGAGAGAGAGAGAGAGAGAGAGAGAGAGAGAGAGAGACCAGAGGGAGAGAGAGAGAGAGAGAGAGAGCAAGCGAGAATTTAGCATTAAACCCACTAAACAAAATTTAAATTAAACTCATCTTGCTAGAGAGTTATCAGCAATAAACATAATGTTCTCTTAAAAGACTGAAATGTAACACTTCGAGAACTGATTCGACAGAAATAATCCTATTGCTTAAAACATTTACTTTTTCGCCTTTTATTGTATCGTCATAAAAAAGATGTTTCAGTTAGTCGGTCGTGAAGAGTCAGTATTAAAGTTCATACTGAGTTTTTCTTGTGGCTAAGGACGGTCGAAAGTGCTTACAACATGTCAAGTTTGATTTTTTATACACATTCATTAGACAACACCTGTTTGACACAGAAAAACGGTGATACAGGGGGCCCACTGACCAACGTCCACCTTTGGCCGCTCATGTCGTGTCGGTTTCATCTTAAATTTCAGGTGCACTCGCATCCCCCCGTTGTCCTTTGGTTGACCATTACATTCTTGTTATTTACGGCCCCACATACCATACAATATTGTCTAGTCTATATACCCAATTTGAATTCTAATCTATTTCTTATATATGTAAACGACGAACTCCTATAAAAACCATATTATATTTCCTAAATATGAATTGGACGGTTTATCGTCTCATTTCTGATTTGTGTATCGCTTTAATGTTGTTAAATAAAATTAGCATATAAATTGACATTTCCTTATGCTTTTATTTTCTTATTTCATGATGTATGAGAAAGAGAAGTTTTTCTGAGGACTTTAAGACTAACAAAGTAAAATGTTTATCATTAGCTGACACCGGCTCTCCGGGCGTTTATGGGTGGACATTTCATACATGACAACCAAAATATATATCATAATCCAGTAAGAGGAGCCCAATCATCTGGTTTCCAACAATTAGCCACGATCGACTGGTCGACAAAGCCAAGTGTAACAGAAGGAGTTATCATTTTTCATTCTTTAATTTGATTTTTTAATCTCTTATCATTTTTCATTCTTTAATTTGGTTTTTACTCTCTTTTTTTTTTTTTTTTTTTTTTGTTGTTGTTATATATGTATTTTTTTGGTAAACTATTTTGGGGAAATATTTTGTTAAATAAGTATTTTTATTTGATACATTTTTATGTGTTCTATGGTAAATATATATTATGGTCCTATTTTTCGCAATGAACAGCTCAGATAAAATATATGTACATTGTAAAGCAGTAAGTGAATGTTTTATTTCTGTAAAAAGTGCATACTAGAACGAAATCAAACTTTTGGTTGGATTCAAATGTATGTAATCTCTTTACAGAACTTTTTTATTACATAATTCAAAAAGAAAAACAGAAATGGTAAAACTTAATGAATTGCCGCTGTCTTTAATTACTAAATAAAATAAAACATTTCTTTTTTACAGTTTTCTCTGCTTATTTTAAAGTAGAAACTTTTATTTGATATCTTGTGTTACGTCAAGACTTTTATCTAGAGTTTTAAAAACATAAATATTCTAAACAAAAGAAATGTGTCAGTGAAATAACTATATTGGATAAATGTTTCGTTTTTTCATACACTGAAAACAAACATTTTTGTGATGGATCATTTCGGCTATCGACTCGTCACTTCCGGGTGTTTTTTTTTTCTTTTGTTGATTTATTAATTTGTATGTTGATGTAAGCTTAAAGTTGTGTAAAGCTCTTAATTTTTTTTAATTTTTTTTATCTACACGTTTGTGTGAACTCGAAATGGCTGATAAATACATTCAAATATCAATACCGTATGCGATTCTTATATAAAGTTCCTCAAAAATTGAAAATTTAACTTATTTGAAAAAAAACTGTGCGCTTATAGAACCACCAGTAGTCAATGTAAAGGACATTTGCAATTCACCTGTAATAATCTCACTGTAAGTGTTCAAACGACTTCCAGTTCACCTGATTTATCCCCCTTACCTGTATGACCTAATTTTTTGTCCCGAATGGCAAGACCGTGAGCATGGACCGTGTGTTCTTTCATAAACTACAATGGCGATTATCCGTAAAGTCAGTATGATTGTGGACAAACATGAACAAAGCAAGGGGAGCTTCAGACAACATCCCGGGATTTCTGTGTCCTCCTGTCGGTGGTCATTAAGGAGCATTAGGACTCATTAGCATCGCCCTTTGGAAAGGACTCGAGTATATTAGAGGTTTAACTCTTATCTGTCATCATTATCAGGAGATCATTTATGTAATACTTGTCCTTTAACAGATTGTTTGCATAAGATGATATCTTTCCATGATTTAGAACCTTGAATGCAATTAAGTGAAAGAGAAAGGCAACACAGTAATGACCCAAGATGGCGAAAGATAGAACACACACAAAAACCATAAGAAAATACAGAGGGCAATAGCAAGGCATTGGACTTGAGCATAATAAGTTCCCTTGAAATGCTTTTTTTTTCATAGTTTATGATTTGATTTTGTTAAATGTTTTGCAATCAGTCCTGAGATTTGTTACTTTACTTTAGTATATTAAGAGATCATTTAATTGTTGACGAATATAATTAATATTGTAAGTGTTTTGTCTTTATCATATGGTAATTTCTGTTGTATAAATTATTTTTTGTATTCTCTATGCCAATATTTATTTTATCAGGTATAGATATTGTTTTGATGTTACGTACATGATTATTTGTTATTCATCAATATATTTTTATCCTGTCAAGACTATTTTTTTCATTGATTATCTTCTCGATTCATTTAAGATAAATCTCAAATACAAATATTTCATATGTACATGTGTAGGGCATTACACAGATACACGTTGCACATCCTAAAGGGCCACCTGGCTGACATAAAAGTTGTCCTTGCAATTAATAGCGTGCCCACAGACTGGAAGACAGCAATTGCGGTTAAGCAAACACATAAGTGGAGTGTTCATTATTTTCCACACCAGGGCACCCTCTTTGGATAAATCCGATTTCACTTGTGATATTTTCACCGTCTTTCTAAACACGATTTCTTCCATAAGACAGTCTTTTGTCGCTCATAAAGAATCTTGAGTATTATATTTTGCGAACTTGTATTAACATGTTTCAATCATATATATGTAGGTATCGCTAATATTCCAAGGTGAACTTGTATGGCACGCGACTGACAACTTACCTGAGTGTGGGAAAACCCCGCCTATTTCATAGGTAACTTGATTACCGGTGTCAAGCTTTCACCTGCGATATATCTGTAGATAAAACCCCTGGAAAGGTTCTCCGCAGAGCGTGAGAAAATACCAGCAAAGATATTAAAATATTTCATATTCACGTGTGAAGTCGCAAAAGTTTTAAATAGTAGAAGAAAAGGAATTTACCCTCCCGGATCACAAAATAATAGCATGAATTATTGCCAAAAAAGTAGAATATAAAGAACTATATATGATATGAGTCAAATTTGGTCCCCATAATTCGCAATCTATAGAAGTGTTTCAGATGCTTTACATTATTATGTTATTGTTTACAATAGGTGGTATAATATATGTTTTTTACCTTAGGCTACTTATTTGATTTATTTTCACTCGTTGGCAGTATATGACGTCAGAAATGACGCTATTTTGTAATTCAATCAAAATCAGACACAGATGGAAATTTTTCTTTTCTTTTTTCAATTGGAAATATAGAGCAACACTTTTAACAAGAACAAACTTCCCGTAACTTATAAGTCTTGGATAGATACATCTCTGATGAAAATATTTTGTTTTTTCAAGCAATGAATGCTTTGTGATAGAAAAACTGCTTAAAAACAAGCCGCATTTGGATCAAAATGAAAATTACGAAAAAAAATTCACACGTGTTTCCGTACAAAAAAACCAAAGAATTACAGTATACGTAAATATATTATGTTCATTTTAGGGGGCCATAATAGGCCCATATCATATAGTCCTTAGCATAAATTTAATACAATAGTGATAGCTCATAGCGATTGCACCCTCTCTGTTTTTATAAAAAAAAAAACTTCTTTGCGTTTGATAGCAAACTAATTCAACTCGTTTATTTTGGCATGGTTTCATCAATTCGTGTCCATGTTTTCAGTAAATTTCTGCAAGTTGTCAAATTCAAAATCCGCATGACCGATTGAAAACAAATTATATTGAACATACATTGTATATTTACGCAAAAAGCGTCTTTTAAAAATTGTTTTCTTTGACAAATTGAGGCATAAATTAAATTTTTTCTTTATTTTAATTTTTAAAAACTTCCAAACTTGTTCTGAAACTTAGGAAAAGAGGGCTACTTTCCCACGGTACCAGTGATCTGATACAATGGTAGCACACATAATTTGGTCTCGCTCTCTTGCCTAAGTGACGGTGAGAAATGTATGATGACATATGAAGACAGGTCGAGAAACCACCTGTGATTTACCTTTTTTGTTCGTTATAATTTCCATAACGCAATTTTTATAACCTCTGCAACACAAGGGTTCTGTCCACATATTGCTAGTATTTCCTTTTCTATGTCAATAATTTCATGTATACTTATTAAGTGTAGAAATTTTAATGTCTTGGAGATAATTTACTTTCATTGATATGGCTTTGAACGCAATACTTATGCGAGACCATTGCAAAAACGTTTCATGGAACATACTCAACGGGTATCTTCATACCAATAAAACTAAATATAATTATAGCTCTTTTGATTAGATTTAATAGGATACTATAAAAACTGTTTTGCAGCTGTTTTCATTGTCAGGCCTTACATGTATGTACATCTATTTACACATTGAAAAAATAAAGACTTGGAGTGATAGCAAATAAGGTTTTAGAGAGAAAGAAATATATATTTTTCTATTTATCGCTACTATTAATATTTTTTTTAAATGTCAGTCAGCTGATAGAATATATCATTACCGCCACCTGTCTGAAGTGAATGCTAGACATCAAATGTAATAGAATAAGTTTACCTATCTTGGCACGAGTTTTGCGTGCAACCAGGTGTATCACACGTGGGAAAATCGCTTCTTTTGACAGGTATTTCTAATTTATGACCCATAGGTAAATGAATAGAAAGGAAAACATCAATCTTCTAACTTTAAATGTTATGCAATCCCGCAAGATTTTTTTTAATTACGACAAATTCAAATGAAAGATAAATATGTTTTCTACATCATATACAATCCAGCAATGAAAAGGATTGGGAGGGATATAAACGTTCATTATATATCATGTGTCAAACTGGTGTGATTATACGTTCCTGTTTTTGTCGTTTTAGATAAGTTTACTTATTCTCTAATGTTTATAAAAGGTCCCGCCAATTGTGACTTTTTTATTTAGTGTGATTTTGTTGTTTTTACGCACGAACAGTTGATTTATTTTTTGAAGTTTTTTAGACAGAAAGCGATGTTGTTTTGCTGTGGTTGGTGTTGTTTTTGTTTTTTTGTTGTTTTTTTTTTTTTGGAGAGGGGAGAAGGGATTGGGGTTCGGTGGTTATTTCAGGAAGGGGGAATATATAAAATCATTTGTAGGGGGGGGGGGGTATGTATAATCATAAATACTCGCTAAAGCACAAAAATGACATAAATGGTCATCCGTGAAATGACGTTAATAATACGCGAACATAACCTATTTAATGGGGATACAATGTATTTTCCTTTCAAGTAGGGATTTTCTATACCAAACGTATTATAATCCATTTACATCCGAATTTTAAATTCCGATTTTTATCCCACATGACTGGACAATATTCATCAGCGTCTTTAAGGCGCTGTTTATCAGCAGAGGCAATCTTAATCATGTCTTATTTACATTTCAAATTTAGTAATTTCTTTCAATTCAGTAAAAACTCCTTATGGATAACCTTGCCAGGTAATACCCCGAAAGACATTTTATGCACGTGTCAATCAAAACACTGTCTCTGTATTGCAAGTCAAACAAGATCATCAGCAATATGTAGATAACCGCACACAGAAGAGGCCGTTGGTCTTTCATAAAAAGTAAAATATTGCCTTAAATCAGTACCATCGTTTACCCCGAGAACTCAAGTAAAAAAGATACCGCTAATCAAAGCGGCCCACCCAGAAGACACGGTATTTGCTCATAGTCAACTTGTAGATCCCCAGAAAGATATAGGTATTAACTCTCATTAGTTCTGAATTAAGTAATTAAGGCTACCTGAATTACTCAAAAGATAATTATGCTGACCATTATTTGGTTTTTTGGTTTGATTTTTTGCTAACTTTATATGTTAAATGTTAATTTCATAATATTCATTTACTTTCTGTAAACATGAACACTTTTGAACGTAACACAGAATATGAGGCTAATAATGGCTTAAGTTCCCTTTATTGTTTACAAGGATAAATAAAGGGTAGATAAATAGTAGATTTACTGACATCGGCTTTTGTAGGTCCTTGGTTTTGTTCGTGCGATAGTCACTATAATCTTGGTTTGAATGGTTTCTACACAATGTGAAAGTACTTGAACTTTTTTTTTAAAGCATTCCACCCGATAAAGTGTTTACTGTCAATTTAGCATACCTCACAAAAAGCCAAACACACGGCAATAAGAAATTTATCAAATTTCATTGCATTTCAAGTATGCTAAGTTTTTTTTTTCAGAAGTATTGCTTACCATACCTAGCATTTACAGCATTTTCGAAACAGTTACAATTAATTTAGGAGTAGCTACATGTATCTGAAGTGTTGAAATATTGATAAGAAGGAAGGTACACGCAAGAATGTATAAAAAAAATACCATTTGGATTTGAAATAAAGGAAGAAAAACCGCAAACAGTTTTTACTTCTCGTTTTTTATTCTGTTAAGTTTAATCTATTCATTGGTACAAAAAATGGCGGCTAAGTAACACATGTCACTGACCCGCTTAGGATCCATCTAAAAGATGTTTTATTTTTAAAACAGATTCAAGAGGTGAAAACTCTTAACCTACATGTCAGCCAATTAATAAGATGGAATTGCTTTGTTTGTCTATCTTGAAAGTAATGTCGTATTCCTTTGCTGCTCTCTCTCAATAACTTGCTCATTTGTGCAATATATCAAGCATGCTATAAAAAGATCTCAATGCTGAAAACTCATCATATTATTGAGGTGAGACAATTTGTTTGTTACAGTATTAACTGTTCAATGCTTATAGCGGACTTTGATATCATAGACTGTCTCAAGGTATTGCTTCCGTCACTTTTTGATGATTTCTAATTAAAATAAACATGCCTGTCAATGAAGTACAATTCAAATCGATTAAAGGGATAAAAACCTAGATTTCTTCATTAACTGATACATCATTTGTTCGTACCCGGAGATTTTTACATGAACAAAAACAAACATCGTACGGAGATTCAAAATGGTTAATGTTTACATCTTTTCTCCATTCGGAAGTACTCGGGACACCACGCACATCTTTTGAACTTAATCATCCAGAGTACTTAATGCTGTTTGCAATGCAAAATCCCCGTAAACTTTCTATTTTTAGTTGTTTATTGAAACTTGAAGCGATAGAGGGTGCGTTTTATAACAAATAATCTGCAGGCATGTTCACGAAACTTTCCTAAGATATGACCTAAGTGTGTTCCTAAGATATGACTTAGGAAACAAGTTAGGAACATCCTAAGAACAACTTAGGACACGTCTTAAGATGTAGCTCGACGGTTACTTAGGAACATCTTAAGTTAGGATATCCTAACCTTCTACAACCATTCTTATTTTTCACAATTGTTCATTCAGATCGAATTTGAGAGACTTATGTAAGGATAAATCATTAAACATTTTGCCAGAGAAAATTGTACGTCTCGGTAGTTAACACAAAAGGCCTAAAACCAGTAATTTTAATGTATACATTTTAATAATTCTACATTTACCTAAATATATATATCAGTTACCAATAACAATTTAGTTTGTTTTTCTTTAAATGACCCCCCCCCCCAATATTAAAATAAAAAATATTACAAGCCCCTAACAATTCAAATAACTGTTCTTTTTTAAACAAAGAAAATATGTATTAGGACAGAATTGGCTTCAAGCAGATAATTATGTAAACAACACGAGTGTATTGTTATTTCATAATTAACATTTGAGAATCTTTTCATTCAAGTATATGTAATACATACACACGCGATTTTCATGGAATTTGAAACGTTACATGAGGAAACACATGTACTCGTACAAACACAATCAATTTCCCTTTAATCTGTACGGCGGCGTGGAAGGGCCAGATGAAAAAATAAAAAAATCTTATTTGTTCGGACAAATAAGTTATTTGTTTGGACGAATTACGATTTGTTCGGACGAATAAGTTATTTGTTCGGACGAATTACGATTTGTTCGGACGAATAAGTTATTTGTTCGGACGAATTACGATTTGTTCGGACGAATTAGGATTTGTTCGGACGAATAAGTTATTTGTTCGGACGAATTAGGATTTGTTCGGACGAATTACACATTTGTTCGGACAAATAATTAATTTGTTCGGACAAATAAGTTATTTGTTCGGACGAACTAGGATTTGTTCGGACGAATTACGATTTGTTCGGACGAATAAGTTATTTGTTCGGACGAATTACGATTTGTTCGGACGAATTAGATATTTGTTCGGACGAATTAGGATTTGTTCGGACGAATTAGGATGTCATAATCATGGATACATAAATTTGAAAAGTCTTATCAGTTTACATGATCATGCGCGGATCCAGAAAAATTTACCGGGGTAGTGGTGGTGGTGGTGGGGGGGGGGGGGTCTGATAGATAGTTTTGTTTGTGGGTTGGGGGGGGGGGCAAGGCCCCCCGACCACCCCGGCTCTAGATCCGCGTATAGATGTATGCCAACTCTAGGCAGCGCAGGTTTTTTCTTTGCTAACTATAAGTTTTATTTCGCGCAATGCCAGAAGAAATGATTCCAATAGTCATAATTATATGATTCTGCAGGTGGATTTCGATTGTCGATGTTTATATTGAAAATGTAGTCATTCTCCTGTTTACTTGGGACACTGGACATACGAAATTATCTTACGCCTTAACTTTATACATATACATGTATACGATCAAAGTTAACTGATATGCTTCGTGGAATTGTAATAATCGCACAATTACTTAAGTGACTTATAAAACAAACTAGTTTTTACTTATACTTTAAAATATAAAGACTACATGTATATTTAGACTACATGTATCTGCTCTGGTAATGATGTAGATGAAAGGGGGGGGGGGGGTCAAGCCACCCCTTTCCTTCAAATGATAAATTGTTAATAATATAGACATAGGTGTTACATGTATACTATCTGACATGTATGCAATATCTGACATATTGTGCTGTCAAGCTCAATTTTCAAACTCTATCTAAAGGATTGGAGTTATATTATCATGGTGCCATAGGTTTTCGATATTCTAAAACTAATGTTAACCTTAATGGTTGTCTCATTAGTCAACTTTGAATCTATTTCATTTTTAAAATCAGACATAGCATCAAAAATCGTCGATACAAAATCAAAGTTAGTCGTCATCATATGCAGTTTTTATCTATAAATAACCTGGATGCCGCATTCGACCGATGAAAATAGGCGTCAGATGTTTACGATAGTATGATTCATAAACAAAATTTTTCAATAATAGTTAAGAAAAATGAGATACAACCTTTTGAAAACATTGTATAAAATTGTCAATTGTTTTGTAAGCTTTTATTTCACCTTAAATCGTCCAATTATTTTAATTTTCCCCATAACTTGATTCAATCAGTTATGATTATTCAATCAGTTATGATTACTGATAACGTTTTTATTTGCGCTCCTAAGATTCCAAGCATAGGAAAACTTTACAAAGCCATATGATAATTTTAACATGCAAATACGTCATCAGAGGTCTATTTGACGGACAATAAGTATTTTTATCATTAAATTCTATTTTTATTACTTTTTTGCATTATAGTTAGGATGTTGTGATATTTTGCTGACTTTATATTATAAAGTATAAGTAAAAATTAGCTTGTTTTATAAGTCACTATTAAAAGTAACTGTGCGATTATTACAATTCCACGAAGTATATCAGTTAACTTTGATCGTATACATGTATATGTATAAAGTTAAGGCGAAAGATAATTTCGTATGGCCAGTGTCCCAAGTAAACAGGAAAATGACTATATTTTCAATATAAACATCGACAATCGAAATCCATCTGCGGAATCATATAATTATGACTATTGGAATCATTTCTTCTGGCATTGCGCGAAATAAAACTTATAGTTAGTTAAGAAAAAACCTGCGCTGCCTAGAGTTGGCATAGATGTACATCTATACGCGGATCTAGAGCCGGGGTGGTCGGGGGGCCTTGCACCCCCACCCCGCAAACAAAACTATCTATCAGACCTCCCCCCCCCCACCACCACCACCCCGGTAAATTTTTCTGGATCCGCGCATGATCATGTTAACTGATTAGACTTTTCACATTTATGTATCCATGATTATGACATCTCTCTCTCTCTCTCTCTCTCTCTCTCTCTCTCTCTCTCTCTCTCTCTCATACATGTACCACTATTAATAACTTATTCGTCCGAACAAATCCTAATTCGTCCGAACAAATCCTTATTCGTCCGAACAAATCCTAATCCGTCCGAACAAATCCTTATTCGTCCGAACAAATCCTAATTCGTCCGAACAAGTAAGTTATTTGTCCGAACAAATCGTAATTCGTCCGAACAAATCCTAATTCGTCCGAACAAATAACTTATTTGTCCGAACAAATCATAATTCGTCCGAACAAATCTTAATTCGTCCGAACAAATATCTAATTCGTCCGAACAAATAACTTATTTGTCCGAACAAATCCTAGTTCGTCCGAACAAATAACTTATTTGTCCGAACAAATAGCTAATTCGTCCGAACAAATCTTAATTCGTCCGAACAAATAATTTATTTGTCCGAACGAATCCTAATTCGTCCGAACAAATCCTAATTCGTCCGAACAAATAACTTATTCGTCCGAACAAATAGCTAATTCGTCCGAACGAATAAGATTAATTTTTTTTCTCATCTGGCCCTTCCACGCCGCCGTAAATCTGCAATATATAGAATACACGAAAGTTTTAAAGATTTTTTTTTTTTAAATAAAGTGATCAGAATTAGGAATGATCACTCATGGTATATGTAACCCGATATAAATTTACTTTATATAGTAAAGGACATTTGAATAATTGTTATCAAAAATTATTATAATCAAAACAATGAATGTAACTCATTTAGTGTATAATATGTAGATAAAAAAAATAAGTGAATAACTTTCATTTGTCAAACAGACATAGTATTTGCGAAAAAAAAATCTTAATTTGTCAACTCCAAGGCAAGCATGTAGCAACGGGGAAGTGGTGAGAGTTCGGGGTCCCCCTTCACATCATTTTGTAAAAATGAACATACATGATAGAATAATTGACTATGCCCCCCCCCCCCTCCCGGATTAGAAATTTGATGTTTGTCGAAAATGTTGGAACTGTGGAAAATATTGCTTTATTCTACCGGTCTTAAGAAAAGGCTTCACAACATCCCAATATCCCTAAAAACTTGATCTTATAGCTTTAGGATGGTCTTAGGACAAGGTAGGTGATGTCTTAAAGTTATGACAAAGTTATGGCGGTTCCTAAATTTAGGAGAGCTTCGAGAAACAGACTTAAGACTAAGACGTATCCTAAGACGTACTTAGGACACACCATAGTCCTAAGATATCTTCGTGAACATGCCTGCTGGACTTTTTCCATTCTAGTGAATGGATGTAGTTTCGGCTTCTATCGTTTTTTGCGTAATATTCCAATAATTATAAAAACCTGTGTGCCCAAACTACATCCATTCACTAGAATGGAAAAAGTCCAGATTACCGTATAACGGGTAATTTTTACTGCTGTGAATTTTTTACGAATTTGTCATAAAATAGGGTGATTTGAATTTTTACGCGTAATTTTTTTTACGAATTGGACATGTCCGTAAAAATTTAAATCATCTGTGGTAAAAGGGGGGAAAATTTCACCGTGACTTTGTTGCCGTTAACAAAAAGTATAGATGCCCACTTCACCATATTTTCACAGAGGTAATGGTATACCACTAGTAGATGACCCTGAAAATTTCAGGCCCCAAATATGAATTCTAGATTTTTAATTGCGAACTGCAGTTCACTTTTCAATTGCGAATAGCGAACTGCGTTCCAAAAACCGATTCAATCTGTATAACAAAATTGTTGTTGCATAAGTGGAACTTATTATTTTGATTATGTTCAATATGGTGCGAGACGGTTTTTTTTTATTTACAAAACAGTAACTAGGGGTTGTCTGTCTTCGTGAGTCTTTCACTTGAATTTCCTCTGCTCTCCTTCAACGCTTTAACCTATTTATTTTTTATAAAACCTGGCACCTATTTATGCAATCTTAAAATCAGAACGTCCATTCGTTCCCCGGTTTTGTTACGTCGTATCAAAGCCGGGGAGCGGATAAAAGTTCTAATTTTGATTAGATTGCTACTTGTGTATATATGTGGAAAGCATCATACCCATGCTCCATAGGTTAAAGGATTTATGATACTGTATACAAGAAAATAGTCGCCCCCGTTTTATTCTCACCCCTTTCGCCTTCGTTGTCAGTGGGCGAATTGAAGACTGGTTGAATTCTAACATCTCATATTACCTTTCTTTCAATACAGCTGTGTCTGGTCGAATTCAATGCGGGCGAAACAGTTTGCAAGCGTTGAGGGGCTAAAATTACAGGGCGAAAACAACCCTGTATACAGTAATGTTATGGAGAAGGTTATCTGCAGATGTTTATATCAATTAGCTTATGTACCACAATTGGTATACATGTTCATGCATACAATTCTTGTAAAAAAAAAACTAAACAGCGACAAAAAAGTAAGAAAAACAAAGATCAATATACAAAAAGATTTATTTATAAATATGTGTTCTTTTTTCACCATGGCCTCCACATATCAGTTCCTTTTGATTCTCTGTTGGTTATTTCTTTAGTAATGTCAGAGTCATTTTGGCCGAATTGGGTGGAAGACAAGGAAAATGACGTTTTGTTTTCGCCCAGATGGCTCGTCAAATTATTCAAACGTTGTACTGAATCTGTACTCTCGAAGGCAACTCTGTCATTGATTCGAGGAACAGTCTGCGGCTGAAAAGTCAACTTTTGCTCGGGTTGCAAGTTCGCAATGGTCGGTTGATTCACATGCGCTGGGCTCGAGGAACTGGTAGTAACAACAAAAGGAGAAAGGCATGGAGCAGAGGAAGTATTGATATTGATGGGCTGGACAAGGCGGATGAAAACGTTAGAGCATGGGACGGAGGCGTTGTTGTACTGTAAAACGCCGGAAGCAGGAACGAGGTATGCAACTTGTCCAGAAGCAGCACTAACATTGGCAGACTGTGTGTTGTACACCAAGTTACTCGCCATGTTGTTCTGATTCTGAACTGACGACCATTCAGTTGCGTCACAAGTTTTACCATTCACTCTTTGGTTTGTCTCGTTTTGGGTTTCAACTGATTGATTCGTTGTCATCACAGAGTTAGTGCTATCAACGTTTGCAGTGAGGTTTTGATTTGGACAAGCCCGGTGTATCCGGTCATGCATTTGTTGATTGGGCATTAACGGGATTTGGGAATCGGAATTTTCGGAATCTTGATCTGAGGACATGGTGACAGTGGTAAGATGATTCAGCAGACGGGACCGGAAGTCAGTCTCGACGCCGTCGGTATTCTCCAGATACTGACTGACCTTGCTAGCACATTCGCTAAATCCAAGTTGATACTTGTTTATTCTAGACACTCTCTTTCCGTCAGTAGCTAAAATGACAAAAAATAAGATAATACATGTACATGTATACGCCTAGTGGACGCTCGAACACCGATTCGTAGGGAATGTGTTTAAAGTTAATAAAAGATCATTGAATAAGGTGCATATACACATACTTTTGTTTTTGTGCACTGTTTTCAAATGGCGGACCGTCATTTCAAGAATATCGGCTTTCTCTAGTTTATTCTGCCTTGTTCCCTGCAAGATAAATAAATACGAACAATTTATTGTTTAATAAGAAAAACCTTTGAATAATAAAGCAAATGATACGTTTCGAGATTTTTTCTGTATGCTCTTTAAGTCTTTAAGTCTTAATCTAATACATTACTAATCTATAATAGCAATAATAGTCAACTGACCGAAAGTGAAACATATTAACTTTAAATTAGTTAAATGGAACTCTAATCACGTGGTATGAAAGCTACTGATACCTCAGCCTTGATGACTTCGATGAGCAAGGACTTCAGTTCCGCCAAACTAGCGTTTATCCTGGCTCGTCTCTTCCTTTCCATGACAGGCTTTAAACTCTGAAAAGTAGCAAAAGTAATGAAAAGTTACTTATTATTATAATGTACATTACGCTGCGTTCATAAGAAGTAACTGAACTGATAACTTACTTTACGATTCGGGGATGTGGTGGATGACACTTTTCCCGGACTCATTTTCCTGGACTTTCCCTTGGCTATTTCACAGAACAGATCGTGTCGGACACGTGTCTTGACCGTGCTGGGCTTCCAACTTCTCCGAGTGGCGCTTGCCAGTTCTGTTCGCTCAGAAGGATCAACAATGAAATGACAACATCAACTCCCCTGTCATTCATATACGTAACCCTGCCTTTGGTAAATGAAAGGAGCAACGATTGGTCCGTGTGGAGGAATTTCAGTGCGACTTTGTACAGGTATTTTTGAGTGACTGTCTCTTAAATGGCGGATGAACCGAGTGGCACGCGACCGACCTGATTCTAGACTGTGGGAAAACCCCGCCTCTTTAATACTTTTACCTGCGATGAAAGATTTCACCTGTATGATAGAGGAAATGATGGAAAGTGGCGAAAAATACCTCGTAACCAGCGCATTTATATCGTTTTTCTTACAAAGATAAAATCAAAAAAAATCTTCGGTTCACATTAGCAATTTTGACTAGGACTTAATAAAAATATATATTTCAATAAAATAAAACCGCGTAAAATTAAATACAGGAACAAGACAAGAATTTTTAAAAATGTAACTTCTATATACCTATATTCTGCTTTCGCGCCATGTTGATTAATAGATAGTATCTGTTCTTTCTATAATTAACCATGAACCCTTAAAATCTCAATGCAATTGTTAAATGTGACAATTGTGGGGAATTTCTTTTTTTTTTAAGAACACTGTAAGATCAATTACTTCCATGATTCGGTTAGTTGAGTGCAGAAGAGACGTTACCATCAAGTATGTACCTGTTACTCGAGCTATTTCAAATGGATTGCCTAATATAGACTTCATGTAGACAATTATTCCGTACCTTCATCACTAAAAACAAGCAATGTATGGTACTTCAGAAAAATAAAAAAGTCTTATAAAAGATGCAAAATATTTGAACTGTCATTTGATACCATATTGCTCAAAGTGAAAATATCAAATGAACACCACTTTATCACATGAAAAAAAAAATTGCTGTTTGACACAACTACCCTAAGCTCAAGCTCTTGCTAAAATGATTCTAACTGTAGTTGAATTGAAAATGGAAATGCAAGAAATATTTCTTCATTTACGAGCTTATTTAAAAAAAATAGATGAGCTGGCGTTATCGACATTTTTATACACACAAAGTGAGTTATTTTGCTGAATTTTCCCACGTGAATGTCCTTTCTTTGCTTGGATTTTTCCGTATGATACACTCGAATCAAATTAACTAGAGAAAAATGATCTTTATTTGTGCATTGACGTAAAATTTTCCCGATTGTGTGCTTTTCCGCCAAAAAATAGCCAGTTTTTGAATGAGCTTGCCGGAATTATCTAGAAAGGTGGTATCGATAATAACTTTAAGGAAAGCTAGGTTTTGTCATATTATTTCTACAAT
The DNA here is from genome assembly GCF_025612915.1 of Magallana angulata. Taxonomy (NCBI): domain Eukaryota; kingdom Metazoa; phylum Mollusca; class Bivalvia; order Ostreida; family Ostreidae; genus Magallana; species Magallana angulata. The sequence continues at coordinate 54,473,990 of NC_069116.1, read as the reverse complement.
ATTGGCATGATATGACATTCATTTTCTTGTACTTTTATGTGTAGATTAGACAATGAATTAAGAAACTTCAGCATTTGGACCATATCAATTTTTTATGATAAAACGAAATTGTAATCGTACTGTCTGTCAACATTAGTTTCCCAGAATGCACGACCGTAAAGTCGAGCATGCGTATTCCAGAAATTACATATAGAATAACGTACATGAAGTTGCTAGCGCTCGAGAGCGCCAGCAATAATGCAAAGAACGATAACCGCTTAAAGGGTTTGGGTTTAGCCAAAAGTTCAATAACAACACCTTGTAAAATGATGTATAATTTCAATATTAAAAAATTGATCCGTTTTCTATGCTCGGTATATAAAGGTAAAAAATGAAAATAATTTCTGATCAAAGCATCAGAAAAATACGTACCAATCCTTTAAAGTTGTTTCTAAATACCAGTATACAGTTGAAATTAGTCCCTAAAGGACTGCCACTACTGTTTACCTTACACTCCCAGGACAATATCAAATGGTAGACAAAAGGGTTCTTAGACCGTAACTCTGATCAAAACTTTATTTTTCAAAATTAGTGTAACTATTTAAAACATTAGGTCCAATCTGCATTTGAATATTACAAATGTAACAAGACGTATTCTTTGCAACACATTTGTATTTGTACATTTCATAAGTTGTTTTAACCAATATATATATATATATATATATATATATATATATATATATATATATATATATATATATATATATATATATATATATATATATATATATATATATATATATATATATATATATATATATATATATAAAGTAGACCAGACTGCCAATTATAATGTTTGTATATCAAGCTGCTTGATTTAGCCCTATAGCATAGTCTGGATGGTTTATGGTTGCAACACATTCATTTGAAATATTAGCAAAATTATTAAATTAGATTTCTGGATTTTATATATACGAGGGTTGTTCGGAAATTATTGAGACATTTACTCATATTTCCTTGGGGAAAAAGATAAATCCTTCAAATTTCACCAAACCGTACAAAATGTAAAAAATATATGTTTGGTTTACTGTTTATTTATATATCTTTTGATGAATCTTTGACATTGGAAAGATGGATACTGTTAGAGTGAACAAAGTCCAATCCATCTTGTGTGTTTTATTTGTTTACAGAATTATGTATAACTGGATCCACGAAGATACATTGATAATAATGGTAAGTTACTAATCACATAAATAAACGAAGTGGGTCTATTTTTAAAGGTACAAGAACATAATATTACATGTATGTCAATTAATACATGTAAAGTCAAAAGTTACCTGTCTTTGCCTGCTGTTTTATTATGGAATATCACCATTGTTTCCATGGTGTTTATTTCGAATACAAGATGCATATCAAGTGTATTTTTAAACTGACTTTCGTCTGTGTACTATGTGTTATTGTAGTTATCATAAGAATAGTAAGACTGATATTCAGACGTTTTCAGTGAAGTTATTTCCAAAAATGCAGTTGGACACTTATTTAAGTTTTTTTTCCAAATAAAAAAATCAGAATGTGCAAAATCTCCATAAAATTTACCTTAAAAGCTAACAGTCGAAAGTTGTAAATAAAGGACTAGTGCTTAGTTTAGTTTATATTCCCAGGACAATATCAAATTGTAGACAAAATGGGATTTTAGACCGAAATTCCGATGGGAACTTCTTTTTCGAATTTACGTATTTAATACTTAATTATGTCTGTGTTGCATTTGACAACATGTATAAGGTTTATAAATAGAAGAATCTGACAGTATATATCAATATAGGTCTCAGAATCGTTTGTTTTTTACTCTGTATTTTTTTAATGAATCGTTAACATTGTGAACATGGATACTTGCTGACTAAAGAAAGCCCGTTGTTCTACTGCTAAACAACACGTAGGCAGTATTATTCTCGATGCATCTTGTTTGTTATATTTATTTAGATGATAAAAATATGTATAACTGGATCCACGATAGATGGGTCAGTGACTTATTACAATCAAAGTACTGAAAGTACTCATAGACGAAGGCATCATTCGGCATATTAAATTTTAGAAATTTATATTAATGAAAATATATGATTTTATTTTAATTTTAGGGTATCGAAGGTTTGTAGTATGAAGACTTTTCAATACCAAATACTACAGAATTAAAACTACTTTGAGAACTTTCTTAAATATTCGTGCTCTTATATCGAATACAAAAAAACCTATTATTTTACAAAACAGAAAAAAATATTTTAACAAATAACCACTCCATGTTTATTTATTGAATTGCATACTAGTAATTATTCAATATTTCGTTTACCATAGGTAATGATTGAGGAATTCTCATTATTTGACATCACGGCCAAGACATTCACAATACTGTATACAGCTTCCGTCTAAAAAGTAATAACCACTATATACGGCTACATAACTTTGCTTGTGAACCCCAAACATTATTAATATTCATTAAACTCATGCATATTCATACCTTTTGTGAATTTGACGTATGAACCAAAATTTACGAGAAAATGATTTTCATTGATTGCCATATTTATTGTTCTATTTATTGTGTATTTTGTTATCCTAAATAAATTATTTATTTTAATAATAATATTACATGTGACATATGAATTCTATACAAATATTGCAAATTTTACCGCTAGGTGGTGTCCGTCAAATCTATCAAGCTCATTATCGACGTCACATGCAAGATGACCGGGTGTAATAGGGAAGGCTCAGAGCCACCTTCTACTAAAATATTTGTAAGATGCAGATAAGTAAAATCAAAAGTTATCGTTCTTCGCCTGCTGTTTTATTAGCTACTAAAATTACAGGATGCATGTATATCCAATGTCTTTTTAAAATTGACCTACATTAATTTTGTACTTTACAAGGTACTAAGTATTTGTACTACGGGTTGACTCTGTGAGTGTTGTCATTAATAGAATAGTTATTATCTATGGCTTGACTGATTTTCATTGCTCACTTTAAAGCTTTTTCTCATTATTGGGGAGCACACCATTACATTAGGACTTGTTTGGCTGTCTTTGGCTCTCCAACCTATAGTCTGTCTACACTTGTTTCCGGTTTTTGTACAAAGTAAATGTAAAGACAATTGAAATTCAACCTTTTGACGAATTCAGCACAGTTGGACCAACCGTAACCGTTTGATAGCTTTATCTCTCTACAACTCTAATGCTCAATCGTCTATTTTATGCTATGTTAAGTTTATTCCGAAATTGTGTAAAATATCCGTCTGATCTGCTATTCTTTCAGGAGTCACGCAAACAACGGTACATGTAAAACAAAGTTAAAAATCGACACAAGCAATTCGCCATGTTGTTTACTTTACGAGACACCTCGGGGATTTAGGTTCATCGGTGATAAAGAAACACATTCGAACTACCAGCCAATGTTTTGACAGCAGTGATTGCATTGGCTATCTGAAAGGTCACTCTGAGAGAACCCTGTACGGAGTGTTGTTAGTCTAAGATTATTGTATTGTATAGTGTATTATACAGGAGCGGTTTTACTAGTCTAATTTTAAATAGATTGGATAAAGTTATAGATAAACGTGCTGTGTAATAAATATTGTTTAAGTTGAAAAAGGTAAAGGTGCAGGATTTAAGAAAAAAATGTTTACTTACTAGTTCGGAAAAAAAGTTTGAATTTTTTCCGTAGTAGAATTCATAATGTTGAATCAAAATCGTTTTAGAGTCCTTTAGGTTTAAAAATTAAAATTGTGAGAATTAACAAAAAATATGTATATTTAAAAAATGATTGCGTTGTTTAATTCATATTGGCATTTATTATAGACATCGCTGACCGCCAGTATATGATGGTCGGTTACTGGTGTATTATATGTAGGTTTTACGTAACCGTGCGTTTCTGCGGGTTTATTACGGGCATCTTATTCAAGTTGTAAAATTGTGATAGATTACTAGGTTATATTCTAGTAGAAATGGTACACTTGCTATGCTACCAGATTAGTCCAAACTTTTCAAAACATTTCATGATAAATAAATGTAATACTAAAGTAAGAAGGTGTCTCATTTTCAAGCTTTTATGTCACATTATTGCATTGTTGCAGTAAAAAAATGTACAAAAATGTAGAATTGTCGCAGTCACCACTATAGGTCACTTGACATTCGCTTGAAAAAGGCGATGCATTTATTTGAGATATACTAGTATGATGTGAAGAAATTGCTTAAAAAGGTAAATTACTTTTTTATTTCTTATAGTCAGGAACTTTATTTTAGGGAATAGCAAGTACGATTAAAAAAATGCATTAAATCAGTAGCAATATATTATAAACAAGTTACAGAAAATGAAGATGCTTGGGTATTGAGGTAACCATACTTCTATAGAAGTAAATGGAACGCCACAGCTATCATATGTGACTGTTCATTATAAGAGTTTGTGTTGTTTATTATTGTGTAGTTGCAACTGTATAGTTACCCTATAATAACCACTGCATATTATGAGAAAGCACCATTTTACAATGAACTAAATCACGAAAGGCAGCTTTTGGGTTCCTAAGAAGTTACATGCATGATCTAGCTGACTTATCGCATAACGCTAATAGAATGACTTCATTAAAACTGTTTAATTCAGGGCAAATTGTTATACAATGCAGATTTGACTTAATTGGCAATTTTAGTCTTTTGATTCATGATTTAAAATCTTTTTATTCTTCATTATTTAACAGCAAAGAAATCGAGCATTACATTTATTAACAGTAGAAAGACGAAAGGCTTTAATTCATATCTTTTCATGCTCTGTATGATCCTGCCCCTTCGAAGCCCTGTACTTTCGCTGTGTTGGAAGTGTACAATTGTTTGTATAAAGCTCTCTCTTTCCTCACCCTTTCCTTGTCTTTTTTCTACCGTTTCCGCTGGAGGCGAGAATTGCTACCCTGTCTATAAAACAAACACGTCTCTGCTAAAAGAATTTTGAAAAATAACGCATTCGAATTCAAGTTTACTTACCAAAAAAGGGGGGGGGGGGGTTACAAAATGTCGGATTTTTTCCTTGTATGTTTCTTCATTTGTCCATTATAAATAACTTTAATAGTCTTAAAATATGCATTTATTTTGAATTATCATGTGCATTCAACTTCTTCAGAAGTTTTGGGCTGATAAATCATATTTTAATCATATTTTAGAACCTTATTTGTACAAAAATTTTATTCTTTATCCTCAGACATTTTATGACAGATATCGTCACCTTACTTGCCTCTGTTAATTACCAGTCCCGTATAGTTAAGTAGTGAAGTTTATTACATGTAAAAATGGCGAATCTTGATCTGCATGTGAATTCAACATACTTCATTTTCCGGGCTCGGTTAGCGTATAAAAGAGACAAGTTGCTGTCCTTTAAAAAAATGACTACAATACGTGGACCATTTGCATGTGTTTCCAACGAAAACGTGAAAGCCTTAAGATTATCAGAGATTCCACCGACTCTAGCCCTCTGCTTTTAACCACTAAATTTGTACGTTGTATTACGTATACATGTACATGTATGTATAGCCCTGACTTCTTATCTCAGAATTTAGAGGATTCATTCTTCTGAAATAATTATGATCTATCTATGAATGAAGTTTGCATGTAAAGTATCAGGCATTCGGTGAATTCTACTATTTGCGCACACATTACGATTCGCACTACTTTGTTAACTATGCAGTGACAGCTTTGTGTAAATTAAAAATTTCATATTTTGATGCATTTTTCTTGAGATTAAAACTTTTATACAGTGACATAATTATTCAATCATACTTTAATGCTTAAAAAAATTTAATCGTTCTCTAGCCTCGCCTACTATAAAAGTAAAGTTACATGTGTATTCGGAAAACAACAAAACATTGCAAATTATGCTATTTGATGCATGTTGTAGTTTCGGCATAACATTAACTTGTTTCATAATACTGATAGTTCATATCACAGCCAATCATTTCTTTGAAAGGAATACTTTGTTTCTGTATTGTTTACCGACAACTGTACAATTACAGCGCCTCTGAATGCACGGAATTCCGATCCCGATTCAGATAAACGTGTGCTAGCCTGTTTCCCTGAGCTACCCATTACGCACAGGAACAAGGCTAGCTCATGCGCAGGCTGAATTTTCCCCATAGCATCCGGTTTAACCTCGCTTATATATTTTCTGCGTGGACCTCAGGGTCCACGCAAAAAGTACGAAGCAAGTTATGCGAGGACACCTGTATTACTGTAATTAAATGTTCTTAAAAAATGTAAGAGTTCTAATTGTTTTTACAGAATCTGCGTGGAATAAGGTTCATCAGTCCAAAACTATATAGCGCAAGTTTTTGTGCGCCGTAAATGGCAACTTTTTTAACACACGTAAGGAACTGTAGCTCCAAGGTCGTCCATCTGAATTTTTTCAGACCGGAAGCTACAGAACTGCAGCTTTGACTTGCCTAAAGTGCTTTTCAAGACCGGTGGCAACTCGTTTCTTGGGTGGTGGGGTGGAAATTGTATGCTTTATGTTGTTTTCGTTTGGTTTTTTTAAATTTGAATTGCACTGAATTACCCAGGACAATCTTTTGTATTTCATTATCCGAGGAAAAAGACTAACGATTAGCTGTTATTCATTTTACAAATTAAAGCAGGTTAACTGTGATTGGCTACAAAATGTTGTGACGTCATAACATGGAAGTACATGTATTCAGAAAACTAACAACAGATCTCGATACAATGAAATGTTTGAAGTTTTCTTTATTTCGGATAAACTGATGATTTCAAATAAACAGCATTAAATGTTTGTGAACTTGTACATGTACATAATATTTATACCATCATAATGAATATACATAATATTACAAGTGTACGAACGAATATAAATAGAAACGATACTGAAATAAAATAAAACAACAAATTGCAATGCATAGTTTTTTTTCAGCCAACTAAACAAAATTCTACACGAGTATTCCTAGAAAACCATTGCAAATCTTGCATGCAACATAAACAAATAATTGTCAAAAATGTGGTCAAGATTTCGGATAACAAACAATCAAATGTCGCATTATGATCTACGACAGCAAATCCTTTGCGCTAACTGTTCCCGAAAAGTCTCGTTCAAAAAGGCGTATATGACCGGATTAACAACATTATAGATAAAGTACATGTAAAACACAATGATGTTTGACGAAATGACATTCAATGCAACCAGCCAAGACGGCAAGAAAGCTATGATAAACACTAGAGCCACGATGGACAGCATAAACGCCGTCTTAATGTTTGCGATCCGCATTTTTTCCAGTTTAGCTTTTGACACTCCCCCTGGTTTTAAAATGACGTCTTTGTCACTGACCTGCGCGTTGCCGTTTTTCTGTACTGCTTTGTCACACGTTTCTTCAACCTTGTGATCGTCTTGAGAACTTTTCATGTCGGAATTATTCAACATGGTTATTTCTGTTTGTTCCCCAAAACTCTGAGAGTTCCAGATCCCACAACAACCGTTGGACATAAACTTTTCCATCTTTTTTCTTCGACGTGCTAACACCGATCTGTAAATCAACCCATAAAGAATTATGACGATCAAAGCACAGATTCCGAAAAATGATGAATATATTTTCTGGAATATAAAGAAAAACTCGGTCTCCTGCGGCAAACAGATCTCATCGTGAGTAGTATTTTCACTCAAAGAGGCGTTTAGTAATACGGTAACATTCAACATCGGATCAACATTAGGGATAGGAGTGATTCGGTAATGGGAGCAAATTGTAATCCCAAGGACCACTGCAAACACACAAAGGCTTCCAACGATTATTTCAGCGCGGCGAATTGTCATTGCATGTTTAAAAGGGTATACGATACAGAGATATCTGTCAACAGCTATTGCTACCATCACAAACGCCGAAAAGGGGACTGTTGTCGTAATGAGAAATAAATAAATCTGGCAAACAATGTCGTATTTCAGTTGAAACTTTACGGCCTCGGTGACAATAGTGAAAGGTATCGTCACACAACACGTGACAAAGTCCACGCCAGCCAGTGTCAGGATGAAAATGGTGGATGTTAGTTTGTTCTTGTACCGGGCGAACACATAGAGAACCAGAGCGTTGCCTATCGTCCCCACCAGTGAAAATAAGGACATGAAGCCAATGGCGATATACACCTGAATCTGCATCGCCTCATCCTCCATCTTTCTCGGTCAAAATGTAAACCTGGAAAGACAATGATTACAATCAAGCTATATTTCACTATTAATGAACCCAGAGCAGACGCTATAATTATCATGCATGATCAGGGGAAAGAGGCTTATATATCCAGAGTTATAATTTCGCTTCGAAGTAGATCACAGGACCTGCTGCAGACAAAGATATTAAAGTGAAAAGGAAACCTAGAAATGGCAAAGCGTTTGGGGACGACCGACTCCTGAACAAAGAATTTAGCGTTTTATTGGATATTATTGAAGGATTTTTACCCATGTTTAAGCCGTCATTTCATTAGTCAGTGTCTGTAGCGGCGCCCGTCTCTGATCATCTTTAAGGATTACAGTCAGTATTTTACAGTGGGGCCTACTTAATTTGAATTTTATGTAACTGATATTTCCCTCTACATAACACGTTCATCAAGTTTACATCAAAGAGAGAAATATCACGATTTTGCAATTCTTTGTGTTCTTACTGAAATATTTAATCCTTCAAAACAGGTTAAAGTCTTCATTTATATGCTGTTTGTTGTGTGTTATGTTAAAGTTGTTCATGACTTGATCTATTTCTTTTTGAATTTACGTCAAAACGTATGAAACATATATTGTTACAAAAGATAAAATTGGTATGTATTAAATTCTGGTTAAGGCAACCAACGCAAGTCATTAAATTTTGCAAAAGATAATGAAAAATTAAATTCCTAATCGAACACAGTTCTTTGATTCACACGAGAATTTTCCCAGTGCTCTATGTTGCCTACGGCTTCCTTTTTTATTTTCCATTTCCGAAGACGTAAAATTAATCTTATCGCATTATTCGAATTTTTACACAGAAATTAGCAATATCGCATTTTTGTCGGAGAAAGCCTGCAAATGTCGGACATGGTTTTTCCGGTCCGAGTTGATTAACCAGGGACTGGGGTAACGATTACACACTGCACCGTCCCTTAGTTCAGCGGTTATTCTGTAGTTCACGGTAGCGACAAGGGATCAATCTAGTTAACCGCCGCCCGTCCAGTTCATGTACGGTTCCAGAAATTTTTTACATGAGGGTTCGAGGGATAAATAAGTTTTCCGGCACAATTCCGGTAATTTTACCATGAAAATTGAAGAACTTTTAAGTTTTCAGGGTCCTCGGACCCCCCCTCCCCCCCCCCCTTTTTTTTTTATCCGCGCATGCAGTCGGTCCAAGTATTGTTACTCAACAGCCAGCTACAGTCAATCAGAGTGATGTCCAGAATATCTGTAATGAGTTTGCTTCCAGCAATTTCGCGCCCAGTCGTACTAATGAAATTCACACAGGGAAGGAAATGATATTTTATGGGCAAAGCTTTAAAAGAATACTGATTGAACTTGATAAAATAGAAAATCGTATATGAAAATGTCATTTACAAGTTTGTTTGAAAACTGATTACAACGTTGATCGCAAATTGTTGTGTTGTTAATTGGACTGTCTTGTTGTAAATTTTGAATTTACTAGTGTTACTTTGTGGCAGTAAATACAAAACTTACAATATAACCACATGAAAATACTAAAACTCAAATTATGTGAAAGTTACTATGAACAGTCAACTCGAATGTGTTTCATTAGTATTCAAAGGGCGTCTGTGAACATTGTAATACCACATGTAGGCCTTTACGCACATTGCAATTTCATTTGTACATGCATGGTTTCTGATGTAAAGCTCTTACTTTTATTTATTTTGTTTTGAACGACATATCAAAGAAAAAAAATGGCAGGAAAACTTATAAATAAGCTACATGCATCAGATTAAATTATCAAAATATTAATATTTATTAATTTAACCTCACATATTCCTTTTAAATTGATAATTAACACATTGTGATAATTAACACATGGTAATATCACTTGTATATGTACATTTTTCATCTAAGAAAGTATTTTTCCAATATAAAGTTAATGAAATTATTTACAAAAAAGGCGTCGAAATTTGTTTCGATCAACGCATAAAATTGACAGCTGTCATTAGGTACAGTATTTTCAACACTTCAATTTATTTATTGATTTATTTGATTTGAACAAATTTTTATTGAACATAAATACAATTGGGATTGGGCACAAGTTTCATAACTTAGAACACTTTCTATGTTTAAGTAGACGGATTGTCCTGATGGCACATTAGTACATACATGTGAAGTACTTCAATTGCTCATTTCGATACGAGATTTGAGACAAATTACAAACTAATTTGGTACATATACTTTCAAAAATCGCTTCTTTAAATACCACATTATGTTAACTTATACTACAAAAACGATTTTGCAATGTTTGCATAATTTGAAAGAGATTTGGTTCTAAAAAAGGACAATTGAACAAAATATTTTATCCAAATATATATGTTTTTGCTGTTTCCAAAATACTAAATTGCAATTATCTTATTCGAATGTCAATAATCAATATGCCGTGTGCACAAAACGTGCTATTATTTCACCAGCTTTAATTTATGATATGTCCATAAGCAGCTGTTGCGGTCTGAATCTACTCGTATCATAATAACGAGACTCATCAAAAAGCTGATATGTATTGACCGATCTACATGTTCATGTACCTATGATTAAAGTTGATCAGAATCCATAATAATTTGTCGTTCCTTTTTAATGGCATCAGGGGGCGACAACCAGTGAAGGTCACGTGGGATTTCAGAAGGGTAGTATTTGGTGGCAAAACCCTGATAGAGCCAATATTCGTAACATTGCATGTTTTTAAGTTTCAGAGATCAATGCACAGATGAATATTAAATGGCCCGGAATATGTTTAAAATAGTTTTATCATTGTTATCATTCTTAAAATTTCACATTATTTATACTCAAAGCAATAAACCTTCTCCCGCCTTATTCGACCATGTTATATTACCATTTTCAATTATCATTAGCTTCCATGTATGATTACGATTTAATCCTTATCAATTACAAATTGTAAATTTAATTTGACTTTCCAATAAAAACATGTGAAATCGGCGACCAAGTTGAATGAATTCTAAAATTTCTAATCTAGGTGATTTCAGATTGTAAAAGTAATTTTCTACCCAATAATTGATTCTATACCTGTTTTTTTTAATTGTTTCTCACAAACAATCCTGATTCAATTGCCAACTATAAGTAATAGGAATTTTTTTCTTGACGCAGGCTGAGAATATTCCGAATACCTTTCTGGAGTAGTGACAAATTTCACAGAAACACAATTCTTTTTTCTCTTATTGCTAATCTTTGTGTTGGCGCCGGGAAATCATCTCCTTTGATTGTTATCAAAGACAACATTTTGGAGATTAAGGTTCAGCCATATATTGAGAGCGACGTTATCTTAACGAAGATACAAGTCAAATTTACAACATATTCATCTTATTCTTTTCATTATGCATTATCATTTAACGGTACTAGAATTCTGGACGCTTTTAACACTGATTAACTTTAAAAAAAAACGTCATTTTCTTGATGTTTGATAGATATGCTAAATTTTGATTAACTCTGGGCTCAATAAAATAGAATTTTTGACCGCATTTCGTAACAATTAGAAACAATCCAATTCTTCGCTGGTGAATAAATAGGATAATTTCTACACTTGTTGTTAATCAACTTTAGGTCTCTCGTTATAGAAGCAAAGTTAATCGATTGCTGGCGATGGGTTCTGCATCCACACGCGCATTTTGCTTGGTCCAATCAATGTTTATTTTTTTAACAATCCAATATTACGAATGATTACCAATTATTGGCTTTATATTTTTTGTCAATCCTCTGGAAACGTAAATCAAATATAAATTAAAACGGCATTCAAAGAATTAATTAAAAATTAATTTTTTGTTCGATCAATTTTATTTTCGTATTGATTTTAAACTCAAAATATCGGAGCCGTGTATTATAAAACATGTACTTTTCGGAAACCGTTTTTTTGATCCGTAACACCTGAGGAATTCACATTCTCCAGACAAGATGCAATGCAATGCCACCGGTAGCGAACATATGTTGATGTCAGCAGCTAGCGGGCTTTAACAGATATGATAAATGGAAAAAGTTTACTCCAAAAACAGATAATGCAGAGAGAAAAAACAAGCAGCAAAACCCGCGTGGCACCCGTGCCACGTCTGCGCGGGGTGGGGGCGCCAGTATCGGGTTTCCGGTAAATAGATCAACCCGTCAAGCAAAGTACTAAACGAAGTAAGATGAACAAGAATTTCCAACACAATTCATCTAAATCAGACTTGCTCTAAAGCTGTTACAAAATACACCAATTTTATTGCAACTTCCATTTCTTCCACAAAGTGGCATTTCAATCGAAAATTCATATTCAAAAAACCCTTCAACACACTGTTTCTAAAGAATAAAAGAAATTACAGAATGATTTATATAGAATAAGTAGCGTTTTTGTTTAATTTCAAAATTTTCATGTATTCCTGTGGGAATTTCAATTTTCTCACGGAACTTTCGGCATCAACAGCCAAGTCCCCGGAGGTGATTGCAGCTTGTGAAGAGATTCCTTAAAATTTGGATCCCATTTCAGACCGGAAACTAACAAAAAATGGGATTTCATTCGAAGGGATTAACGGATGTTGGCCAAAGAATAACATATTTTGGATTGAAGTAATCTGGTGTTTAAGATTATTCTTTTCAAATTAGAATTTTCTTTTCTGGAGCTCAAACATTTGTTTCTGCTCTGACTTTAAGTTCCATTCGTGCAAACACGTTAAAGCAAAATCTCTCTCTCTCTCTCTCTCTCTCTCTCTCTCTCTCTCTCTCTCTCTCATCTGTATGAGTTAATAAATATTCATGTTTGATAACATTACGTATCTATCCAGCTGCAATTTATTTACGCGTAATTCGACTTCATTTGATTTAAAATAGTATATTTTAGATGCATACAGTTTTAGCAAATGCAATTGCTCCGGTCCTTCGTTAGTTGAAAACATATACCAATATAAATACAAATCACGCAGCATTTCTCAAAATGAATTAGATAAAACGGATTGATAGTCAGCGTAAAAACAACCCAATCAGTCTTTTCCCCCGGTAATATTCTCATTACAAACCATAAAACAATAGTGCCAGTACAATCTCGTCTGAATCCATCGACACAGATTTCTATTGTTCTCTCCCTGTTAACAAAATCAAGTTGCTGACATAAAAATACTTTAATCAAATCAAGGGCTTTGAATAATTCATAAATGCGGGCAATTTTTCGTGGCCTCGTTGAATTCATTCATTATTTCTATCTTTAAAATCTCTCTCTCTCTCTCTCTCTCTCTCTCTCTCTCTCTCTCTCTCTCTCTCTCTCTCTCTCTCTCTACAAAACAATAAGGTTTGGAATTAATATTATCAAATACTGGTATACAGTATAATGATTAGGCTAGCAAGTCTAATTCACATGCATATCTATTTACTTTTTTTTTTGGTCTATGGTTGGAGAAGGCGGGAAATCTTTATTTATATGAGATTCGAGAACTTCATTATACACATAACAATGTGCCACATGTATATTACATCGAATTCAAAAAATGTTTTAATATCAAAATTAGCTCCAATTGTCGTGTCGTATTTTGTCATTAAACTGTTTTATTATTATACCCCAATGTCAGAAAGGTTATGGTTTAGAGTGTTTTGAGGACAGCAATTGGTTTGCTTTATGTTCCGTTTCTTTTGATAAAAAAGATTGATTTGTAAAGTAGATATTCAACTATATAATCTGCATGCAAAAATAATGAAAGAACATCATTGAAGCAAAGTAGAATAATATTCTGAAAGATACGACTTATATTGCGTTAACTGAGAGCTACATATTTTATTTTTTGCGTCATAAACGACTGGAAACAATTTATGTATAAAAATTATTAACCCTGCCTTCTTTGATGATCTAATATCTTATATCGGATTTTATAAAATATAAGTATTAGCTAGTATTTAGTGAGGCTATAGATCTTGTGTTGCTTCTAATAATACCAGAAAGCATTTCATGTTACCATCGCTCTATGCGGATTCAATATCTCATATTTCTAATGGTCGCTTACTTCTTACAAACCTCTCTCCTTTCTTCTATTTGATTTAAAATTAAGATAAAATTGATGAACTTTTTTGTCTCTCCTCCACTCTAAAGGAGCTATGCAAAGAGAATAAGTGCCGATTTCTTAAGACATACACCGTTTTCAATCAGGATTTTAAACAGCTGCTAATACCAACACCTAAGACCATTCAAATAGGACCAAAATGAACGGTAAAGAGAATACGACTGCGCTTCTTATTAGTTATACATATTAACGAGTCTATCTCCAATCGCTAGTACGGCTTCCTACACACAATATCACATTTTTGCTGTAGTTTATTAACTACTACTTCGTTACCATCCTTTCTAATTTGATTTTCATTATTTATGGCTTGCAAGAACAGTGTGCTTATGTTGTGCGGTTTATGTACAAATTCTTGAAAATAGTTTCTAACAATGACATTTTTATGCATTTTAGTAAATTAGTGTCAAATGAAAAATTGTATAATTAGTTTTTTTTAATAAAGAAGTCATCAAATTACTACGAAATATTGATGGACAATTCTTATATTCTGTTACATCCCAATGCATGATGTCTGAATTCTGGTTTCATCTATTTCTGCAGACATTAAGGTATCGTTTTCAAGATAGTTCGTCTGATTAACGGCAAGAGGTTTTGCTAATTATAAGATGATCTTTTAACAATGCTTAGCGGAAAAATTTAACCTGAAAGGTATGCGAGAGTGTGTTGAAGAGTCGACGCGCTAGAACAGACCAATAATTTAAAACGATTGGTTTTTTGCGCTTTCTCTGCTTCTTTACATGTAAAGTCACGAGTTCTTATTCATTTACTTCTTTGTAACAAATTAAGTTGGATTCTTTTTAGCTTTTTCAGTAAACAAATAAATTTCAAATCCTTAGCAATTGTTCTTGGGTTACATTTTTTTGTTTTTTAGGAATGTGATGAGTTTTTGTGCAATTAAGTATGAATCTCGGTTAATTCAGTAGCCTCTGATCCTCTTTGAATCCCCATTAACTGTCGCCGGACGTAAGAATCAAAAGAAAGGTATGCAATACCTGGCTTAAGCCTGTGTCGTCAGTTAGCTATTGGGGCTCTCCAAGAAGTCCGGATTACTGGTCTGTAAATAGAGCAATGGTTGTAACTTTAGGAATGTATTGAAGATTTAATACAAATATATCGGATAGTGACAGGGAAATAGAGTTTTAGTATCCTCTAAAGTCTTAAATGGCAGGTCCTTTCACTGAAAGCCTGGGCAGATTGAAATATTGATTTCATCCTTTAGTTAGGATTAGCTAAGTGTCAGAATTATCTCTACACTGATTGAAATAATTATTTTTGCTAAACGATTTGTTGAAAGCTTTCTTCCTTGACAGATATCCATGAACCTTGTCGGGCTCGGAAATTCTCCGTTCGTGTTCTCGCCTTTTCCGTTACCGCTTAGATTGAGTAACTCATTTCATGAGCGATTGGTTTTTTGCCGTCGACACTTTCAGCGATAGCCCTCTAACCAGCATCGCATTAACGGAGCCTAGTTCTTTAATATACTGAGAAACTAGGCATTGCTCTGTAAGATACTCGAGATATCATGCCTGCACCTTACTGCAAAGGGAAATGGGGATCGATCGAACCATGATCATTCCTTGTCTCGTTAAGAGCAAAGAACAAACTTTCCTGCAGTCTTTACTACTTTTAAACTAATTGTGGTACTTGTAGTACAAACAAAGCGTTTTTCATACAAATAAGCAATCACGTCTTGAAATTCTATCTTCTTCACTACCCTGCGATTCATTTAATTCTCTTTATTCGACAATTTTAGTTTTGCTTTAATATCAATGGTGCCACGAGTTTGGGGGATTTTTTCAATCAGTCGCCGAGGATGTTTACGTGTTTATTTGTGAAATCCACAGCGTAGAATAATTCTTTAAACAAGTAAGACAATCAATGCTATTCCTTGATAATAAGTAACATATATAAAACAATTTAATCTGAATTAAATTAAATTGAAACATCTACATCCTTGTTAAAAGTGCTTATAAAAAACTGTTCCGACAAACCTTTCAAAAATTACCCACAGCAAGACCAAAGACACAAAGATGTTAGCCATCTTAGTAGAGAAAGGCTTGAATGGAATTCCAGAAGTTTAATGTTAAAACAAATATTGGTTAATGATTGGCAGTGAATTTCCGAGTAAGGAAGGTAGCAAGAGAGTTGATTTGGATAAGGCCGAGACACACGCTAAATAATTTCTTTAATAAAGATGTATAATTTTACTAAAAGAACAGCATATACCCGTACGAATACTACAATTGCATTAAGGAATACATAAGAACTATTTTTAACATGATTTCTTACAAATTTAAAGCTGCTTGGTCCGATTTTTTTGTTTATACAGTATTAAATAATTTTCTATACAGACCAATTATTTAAAAAAGTTATGGACTTTGTCCTATTTACACCAGCGGAATCGGTCTCCTTTCAAAGTTAAAAATATTTAAAGTAAATAAAATAATTTCTTTTTGGGCAAACAAAAAGCAAATCAAAAATGCATCACAGGAATGTTTAGAAAAGGGAACCGTTTGGTTTCGTCCCCCGAATGATTGGGTTTATGTAACCCGCATGTTATGCATCGATTGTAAAAAAAAAAAAAAAAAAGCAAATTTCAGAAATACATTGTATTAGCGAACAAAATGTACACGTTTTTTAAAGTTACATGTACCTGAACATTATAATAATGC
Source organism: Magallana angulata (assembly GCF_025612915.1). Taxonomy (NCBI): domain Eukaryota; kingdom Metazoa; phylum Mollusca; class Bivalvia; order Ostreida; family Ostreidae; genus Magallana; species Magallana angulata. Next base: position 54,457,069 of record NC_069116.1, on the reverse strand, counting down.
GATTCCCTTTTTTGTTGCTTGATTTGTTAACAAATTTTGTACATAATTTTTTTCATTGAAATTTGGCTTATTTGACCGGGAAAATTACGGCAAAGTCTATTATTATACACATACTTAGCATAACCATCGTTTAAAAGCGTACCCAAATTTTGATATAAAAACGGACCAAGCAGCTTTAAGCATTAGTTAATTGTTGTGCAATAAACAAAATCAACTCTCATAATTACTTTCAGTACTTTCAGTACTTTTATTGTGTACCCAGTTCGCTGGGAATTTTACAAAATGTATAACTGATATCTCTATTAAAAGCCACTTGCGTAATCAAACGTAAAATTTATGCAAAGACACGGAAAAGTATTTCCATATCATTTTTCCAACAAAAACCTATTATCATTACAACTTAAAGGTTTTCAGACCATTAATCAAATTTTCATCGGCAAGTAAAGAGATAGATCAGAAACCAAGTAGTCAGAGAGGAATCTTTGAAAGCAATAAACAGTATAACTGAATAGTATGTCTGTCAGGCGACCGTGGAAGTATATGGTGCGGGGACCGCAATTATACCCCCGGGTGACCGGTCAGATCTCCAATACTCCGGACGTCTTCGGTAATTGTCTCGTCCCTTCGCTACAACGTCCGTTACTGTCAATTTATGCCGACTGCTCATGATGTTAGAGATGCTGTATAGACTTTTGGGTCAATAAACAATTACAGTGTAACATTGCATTTAACATGGTCGTTGATATTAATACTTTTCCACATGGAGCAGCGCAAATCTTTCAACAGATTTGAGGTTAAACGATTTATTTAAGATCTTATTTCTGTTTAATATCAAAGCAAATTTTAAGTATCGGAGAAAACATGAACAGCTGAAACATTTTAAATTTTGCTTATCTTAACAACGGAAAAAATCATCTCTTCGTGATAAGATGATATGCATTTTGTTTTCTTTTGCATGTTCTAAAGAAAGACTTGATGGTGATATAAAAACCTGAATGCGATTTCAGTAAACAAACGCTCAAGAAGCTCTAAGTTTCCTTCCGCATGACAAAACAAATTGCTGTCGTGGCGCCAAGGTGCGCAAAAAAGACCTAACCTCAACAGCCTTTGAACCACACCTCATCACAAGACAAACAACTTTACTGTCGTAGGGTTTCATCTTTATATCAGCAGGAGATTGATTCAAGTTTAAAAATTGATACGGAAGGAATGGCCACGATTACGGCACATGTCCCACGACATCTCGCCGGAGAGAGCGAAGAAAACCGACTCGTATAGTGACGCGAGTCCCGGTATATTAAGAGCAATAGGGTCGTTACTGGGAACATGCAGTTTGATGTATGAAATTCCCACTAATTTACGTTAGCGTTAATCTTTATTATTTCCGCATTCTTTATAAAGGTAAGGTTTTACAGATTTAACGCTGGAAATTCAAACGTGGAATTGGTATCGTAATAGCAATTCAAATATCACCCGTGACAACTGTAAACTCTAGCAGCGACCTGCGGAGGCTTCCCATATGTATTTCTGATGTGATTTTAATATTGGTTTGTTTCAAGCGTATATGAGCGTGGAGTTAATGCTTTACCCTTTTCCGTCAGCTTAAAGATTAACAAACATTGGAATTTTGAGGAGTTATAGACGAACGAGGAATATGTCTCATGCCGTTTATACGACATTTTATATTTCAACTGAACTAAGGTATTACAGAAATTTACTACATAAAAAAGCCAAAATTAATAATGGGCGCCCTATCATTGCGTGACCACTTCCAAAGAACATTAACGGACACTTTCTCCGATAGAGGTCGCTTTAACTATCAGAAATAATGTCCGAAAACGCTCCATCGGAGTTGACAGATCACGTGATTGTTTATCATCCAATCATCATTATCCATCCAGAATTAACGTCCCTGCGCCTGGAAAGTCGGTGTGTAAACACATACCGGAAGTACAAACTGACATCTATCCACTGTCAACCCCGACAAATGATACAGAGGGATCAAACAACGATAGGCACCGTCTTACAGACACACTGAGCATGCGTGACATTTAACCGAAACTGACAACTAAATAAATGTTACCCACTTAATCGATTGAAGAAGAAACATGCATGGAACATTTAGTTTTGATTTTACTTGCATGCAATATGGGATGTAAATCAATCTTGTTTTCAGAAAAAGCAAATAAAAAGAAAATGTTTAAGGATTGAGAGTTTAACGTATCAGAAAAAAAGAACCATTTTAAAATGTCAGGAAGATTCAACTCTTACAAGCTCGATAGAAGGCTGATTACGCAAAAAACTTTTATGGAGAACGATCGCAAGGGGGTGTAATTAAAGTACTGTAGCAGGAAAAACAAACCTTGGGATCCCTATCAATTCTGTAATACGGCCTTATTGGAGATATGTTTTATGGATATGCAGTTCACTGCTAACATCAGAACAAACGTACAGTAATCCTGTTTTGGTCCTAGAAATAATAAGAGTTCTAAAGATATTCAGCGGGGTCAATTGTTTGCAAACAATTTATCAATATCACTGTTGTATTTAATACGAACAAAAAAGATCTACCGTCGAGGATCAGAATAATGACCCCCGAGCCGTCGCAATGATATCAATGATGTGAGCTTTATCAATTACTTTTCATCCTGTTTCCTATGGACTGCTCATTATTTGTGTTTAATCCATCGCCAAGTTTTACTTAAAGAAGGGAAATCTAATCGGCCATCGGATCGATGGAACTCGGACCAACAGAATGGTAAACTCAAAAATTGACTTCCAAGGTCGTTCATGGCCATCATTTATATATTTATATGATGGCACGGAAAGGCATACACAAAGTCAAGGGGGCAGGAAAAATAGCAAAGGATATGACCAATTTGGTCTAATAAAGAAAAAGCTAATTCCCACAGTCGAGTATAGTGACTGTAGATGCTGTGGAGATTGAGTTATTGCATCTCCCATCTACCTTCATCATGTGTAGCGGGGTTTATTACTGTGAATGGGGGTGGTTTTGATGTCATAAAGCACAATTCACAGCCACGACCGGACCATTTATAGCCGGTAATTGGATGGCTCTTCTTAAATGCCGACATTTATATACAGAATGTAAAAGCTAATAAAGCAGGGTTTATTTTTTTCTGGTAGTTGTTTGTCCTCAGATCAATGGATTGGTGTTTTCATTTTATTTTGAGACCCCAGTTAGTGCTGAGCTAAACCGTATTGGCAAGGAAACCCATTATGGCATCGAACAAGATTTTCTTGTCGGAAACTCCAGATATCAATATGTAAAATTCACGGATATCGTTATTAACAATAAAACATATGTCGTCAAATTAAGCAAAACTAATCAGGGGAAAATGGTGTTAAATGCGGCGGAATTAGTTTCCATGGAATCGATACTGTTTCTGAGTGCTATGTTTCAGGCATGTCAGTTTCAGTTCTCTCCGAAATACAAGCACACAACGCGGACACACACACAGACACACACACACAGACACAAATGTACCAAGGTTTATAATACACGCAACATTGTCTCAAACCGGGAAATGTTATCATAAACAATGTACATACTTACATGATCATTTATTTTGTCTAGAAAAATACTTTAAAAATAAAAACATATTACCGGTCGGCACCCCCCCCCCCAACGATCTTGTATAAAACAATGAAAATCGTTTACAAGTCAAGAGAAGGAGGCACACAAGAAGTTGAAATATAATCAGTTGTAGTTTCGAAACAATTTTATGATTTTAACACTCGAGCACCATGCTTTTATATTAAAGGAAATCGTATTTTTTTTTCAAGAATATAGAAAGGATAAAAAATGATCAAATACGGTTGAGAAATTATTAACTTGTATGTTTTAGCGCTTTATATCAGTATGATTAAAACTGAGTAAAAGTCATATGTTTTTATAACAAAGACTGTTTTAAAAAATCATCAAAGATATATCTGGTAAGAGCAAACGTTGATTGTGCAATTTTCAAGGCTTCGATATTTCCAACAGCCAGAAACTAAATAACGATCTTTCTTTTTTACTTGGTAGTTTTATAATAACTTCTTGGAAATCAATTTATTCAAATTCTGTTTAACCATAAACAAAACTACACAGATGGCATTCATCTTCATCGAATGAATGACCTCAATGCACTCAACAAACTGGATTCTAAGTGCACGTGAAACACAAGGCCAATTGAAATGAAAACAATGGTTATTGAACCTCGTGATAATACTGTGTGCGATCATACAATATTTTAATGAACAAAGAAATGTTCTTATCTATATCGCATAATAGTCAACGTGTTATTTCCGATCGGCCCGATCCCAATCGAAATTCTAAATACAAACACATGTATTCCAGGAATGGCATTAAACTTCCAAATATTTATAGTGACAGCGATATATGGAAGATTTTTACTTTTCTGTATATTTGTCATTAGGTACGTTACTGACTATCTAGAGAAATGTCGGGATGCCGATTTCCATTGGGGACGAAGCGAAGATGAGCCATCTTAAGATTTTTAAAAACTTGAGAAATATATACGTAGACAGTCAATAAATTAACGTAATTATGCTATATTTTATCGATGACAAAGTCTCTTGTCTATCAACAAGGGATAGTAATTAAATACAGAATTGCCAATAGGTTACTCGCAAGTCATCTATACCTAAAAACCAATTAAAATTGCTTCTGACAAGACTTGGCGTTTCAAAAACCAATTAAAGTATCCGTTGGAAAAAAATTCTGGATCCGCGCAGTTGTTGAACAGTACTCTGTCCCAAGATATCCTGGATTCACATTTTGCTTAATTGCTTGATATTTATAAATACCTCAGGCATCAAACGATGTTCAGTCAAAAGTATGAAAAGTTTCAAAGATTTCTCAGTTGAAACGCCCCTGTTAGCTTATCAGGTTTCAATACAATGCTAAAATATGTGATGTCTACGAGGATTTTGTATAGCAGCAAGCCCGGATGTTAACGTTGAAAAGTTGCGCGATGTAATCCGAGTGTATTCCGAACGGAGAAAAGATGTAAACATTCCCCATTATAAATCTCCGTAAGGAATCTGTTTTAGTTCCTGTGAATTTTTCCGAGTGAAAGAAGATAATGTGTCAATGAAATTATCTTGGAAAATATCCCTTTCAACTATTTCAATTGCACTTCTTTCACAAGTATGTGTATTTTTATTATAAATCGTCCAAATGTGCTGCATAAATATCTTGGGACAGACTATAGTTACATGTACAAACACGTAGTAACTGTTATTTACTTTTACTGACTAATTTCTCCCGATCATACACCTGATGCCCATTCCTTCCTCTAAAGTAAGTAAATTGTATATCAACGAGAGAAACAAAAAAATAGTAACTTAAAATTTAATTACTCTAATTATGACGATTATCTGGCTACATATTTTTAACTGATTTTCAAGGCTCCGACCGAGTAAGCAATAAACCCTTGCCATCCCAAATACAATAAATACATTTATAATAATATTTGTTATGCCCCTGTAAAACAGTTATTATATAACTCCATACGAAAAAAAGTCCAGCATTTTGACTGTTGGACTAGAACTGTTGGATTGGAACTGTTAAAATCAACTGTTAAAAAAGACTGTTGACCAGTGACGTCACATTCCGCGAAAACGTGTTAGTGATTAGAAGGGGTATAACAAAACAGTTGTTGACTGTGTCTCGGGCAACAGTTGATCTGTCGGACCGGCTCGCAGACTGTTGCCCGCGGCCTTCGGCCTTGGGCAACAGTTTACGAGCCGGTCCGACAGATCAACTGTTGCCCTCGACCCCAGTCAACAACTGTATAATATAAAAGAATTGCAATTAAAACGTTCATTCCGCCATGTTACTTTTGCGACTCGCCATGTACAGAATTTTATACGGCAATCACATGACGCCTTTTATCCAATGAGAAAGCGTCATTCTACTCTGAGGCAAAAAAATTGTGTTGTAAGGTACTTTACATGCATTTTCATTCATTGTTAATGTGTAGTCTAAGAGATGTTGATATAAACAAACAAATGCTTTCTTTCTTGCACAAGAAAGTAAGCTAAAGTGCTGACATTGCGGATAATTTTGGGTGTGATTGCGTGATTGAAAAGCATGCAGACCAATCTTTGTCGAATGTCGGCGACTGAACGTATTTCTGCTCAATTGTCAATTTACAGTTACAGTGCAGGATAACATTGTTAAAACAAAGAATGGATTTTTCATCTTTTTAAAATAATGGAAGATTTTTCAGTGATTAGTACCGCTACCAGAATTTAGCTGTCGACGGAGGAATTTCGCCCGCGTTGATAATACTACGATTCCAATTACAGCCCGTTTAATGAGGCCTCCATACAATATTAGCGAGGCAGAAAAACAACAGCTATGTGTGGAAGCTTCCCTGTGATTGATGCTGATTCAATGGTAATGTGAATTCACTGAGAATGACAATCAGTATTACACAAAAAACAATCTTCTGTTTAAAATAGAACCATTTCTCCTTGACAGAGGAAACATATCTGACAACGAATAACGTGAAAGGTTAAATGATTCCAATATAGAATGTTTGCTTTTGTCTAGACCCTCTACACTTCAAATGTATACCTTTGGTTATATAAACGAATTCTGCTACTTTTCATTGGGAACTATATATAACTATTTTTAATGAATGTCTATTGCGAGGGAATTTCCAGTCATTCCATATCGTTAGAACGTATGTCTTGTTTCAAGCATCATGCTCTAAAAGAAACCAAATGAGTTCGATATTCAAGGATACAACAACACAGCCTAAGCTAATTTCCCGCGCAATTGCATTTAAATGGAGAAGCAATGTAATTCTCCGTGTTACACTTTTGATAAACCATGCGGAGAAATTCAATGATTCTAATTCTTCCGCCGAATTCTTTGAGCTTAAAATCGTATTATTCAGTTTTCTTATCGACGTTTTATAAATGTAAATGATACATTCTTTTATATGATAATTCTGAGTTTTCATCTCTTTATATATAGCCGAGACGCTGTCTTTGTACATCAAATTATTATACATCACAAGGGAATAAAGCAAAAGGTTTAAAGTAGTGCGTGCGATTCTATAATGAAAAAGGGGAGCCAATTATAACCCTATTGTATTTTACACTTTCAAATGTGGAATTAGTTTCATGAGATAAAAGAAGAAACCTTTCACCATCTTCTGCAAATCTCCATCGGTGTCTAAGAGAAAGAGCCTCTTTCTCCTGGTGAAATAAATGACATAATGATTTCAACTGTGACACCATAAACTGCAACAATTTTTATTTTGCTATTGCAATATGTTTCGCCGCTTAGCAAAGTGCTTTGGGGAGTGAGCGAAGACAGACAAGTATTGATATAAAAGAAGCCCAGATGTTAAAGACGCGCGTAAAAACAACTCTAATCAATAAAACTAAACAGCGTGGTAAAAAGTACGCTGTGTCTTAGCATCCGGGCATTTCATCAAAGCCTCGTTGTCAGTTTTCTTCATATCCGGTGTTAAGAAGTAATTCAATTTTCAATTTACTCTGTTGGAGCGAGATTCCAGTCCTCGGCGATTTTCTGCTGAGATTGCATGGCATCCAGAAAGCCTGATGTCCAGCTGACTATAAATAAAGTTTTATTGGCGCGATTTACGATAGTTTGCGTAAATCTGGCTTTTCGGAACCCAAGTTCAATCAAAGTCGGCCATAAACAAGCATTCGCACAAGAGGTATGATACAGAGACTTCAGTTTATGCATTGTTTAGATTGCAGCATATTACTTGCTTTATTCCCTTGTTTATATTGATAATCAATACAAAGAGCGTGTGGCCGCATTACTCCATTTAGTCTACGATTGTCACAAAAACCCTTTTCATATCGAATGATCGTGACGCAATGCGTCGTTACAAAGGTATTTCAAATAATCATTTTGTATTTTTAGTTAACAATGTAGTCAATGAATGAGAAGTTAGCAGTGAAATAATGATCTAGCACAGGTAATGATTATGTTTCAGGAATACAATTAGAACCATTTTAATAAGAGCTTGGACTTTGGGTAGTTAGTGTCGAACAGCAATGTGACGTAGGCCTGTCTATTTCATTGTAGACCACCCCGCCATTGCTCTTTGAAACCAACAAGATTTGTCTGGCTTTTGAGCTATAACTACGCAATCGGTTTATATTTCACTTGAAACCAGCGTCATTTTAACTTGTTTTGACGCAAGAAATAGATAGATACGTCCTGCTGAAAGTCCAAGGCCTTGTTAAAATGGTTCTAATATGTGTCCTTTCCTCTGTGTGCAGATACGGCTACATGTACATGAACTCTCTATTTACATGTATGTATATCGGTATACCTTAACATCTTTACCCGCTTCCGGTGAAAAGGTGTAAAAAGTTAGTAGAGGTTTTGTTTTAAAAATCCATTCTAAACTACCAGCATGATTTTGATGCTCAATACGAAAATACATGTCAATTCTTGATTTTTTTTAATTAAATATCTTCATATTAAAAAGTAAAACTTTGAATAAGATTATTAATTCTTTGGGGGAGGGTGGGTGTTTTTTTTTCGACACATGACGACAGTTTGTGTTTTAAATTGAATGAAATTCGATTGTTATCGACCGATATCCTTTTACACCTGAAAAAGTCTCATTAACTTGTTATAGATGAAGGTTTGAATCTGTCAATGGAATATCCCCTGTAACATCAAACCTCGTCTCTGATTGAACTTGGGTACACGGTGTCCGAGTTTCCTACCACTTCCGGTATGATCTCCAGATTGGCTCACATCATTTCACACTGGAAGAGGTACATTATCGGTAGAATTTCTTCGATATTGATGTCCACTGAGGAAACCTTTGATGCTGGTGCGAGATCATATAGATATGCATATAAATTATAATGCACTGTTTGACGCATGGCTAAGGTTGCGATTTCCATTGTGATCAGGCTCAGAAGACTTTTGGCAATAGTAGACAATGATATCGCTGACTTACGCAATCGAGTCTAGTCATTTCTTTTTCAAGATATTTTAATTTCATTTCTTGCATGAATTTTTACTTTTATATCAATTATTTTAAGATTAAAATTGACATTTACCATCCTGATTTCCTAAGGGGTCGTCTCAAACATTTTCAGTTTTAACTGTATTGCACCCAGTGGGAATTTGCTGCAAAAGCGCAAAATAACACATTTTTGTATGTTTTTTTTTAGTATTTCTACCCTAGTGATTAATTTTTTTCGTATATGCATGTTAAAAAGCTTTTGAAAAAAAGTAAATAAAAGATGAATTTTGGAGGAAAAAAATGTTGAGCTCCTAATTTCATGTAGGGATATATCAAATTGTTTTGTTTTTTAATTTCAATGCACAATAGCTCTAAAATTGACAAGCGGTATATGATATAAATTCGAAATAATAATCTCAAAAGATGAAACAATGAAGACAGGGTTTATGTTTCTTTTGATGTCCATTTGATAAATACTTGATATAATATCTACTAACGCCTTGAATTTATGAGTTTGTCATTATCCTTTTTTCAGCTTTTATGCTTTGTTTACAATACCGGGCGGAAAACGATGCTGTAAGGACTATATTTATCGTTAAACTTAATCAATGTTCTAAAATCACAGTATTTGAACATATGAATGCTTTGGATGAAGTTGATTTTGAATAAAAACACAATGTTAAAGTTCTAACGTCTCCAAATTTGCTGTATACAAGAATAGATATGGGTTACCCCATATGCAAGATATTCGACTTTTAAATTACTTAAATTTTTACTGTGCTTCGCCGATCACTGTTAAAATCAAAGTTAAAATCATTGAATTAAACTTGTAAAGAAAACTGGCGAATATAGTTCTTCATGTCCGTAGTAATAATATATTTATTACATATATATATAATAATACTGCCACCAGTCTTGCGTCACTAGCAAACAGTGCACACATCCTTATATAGAGTTTACACGGGTGCGGCCAGAAATGTCATGTTGTAAATTTTGAATTTACCGGGTGGCAGTAAATACTAAATTTACAACATGACAACTTAAATTTTATTTACTGCCACCCGGTAAATTCAACATTTACAATATGACAGAAATATGATGCGGGTGTTGCATAACCATTCCGTCAGTAAAAAGAAAAGAAAAGAAAAACACACTCAAATACTATAAATAATCAAAGAGATTACGTGATAACTAGCAAGCAATAATCATAAAAGTAATATAATTATTGTAATAATATAAGCAATATTCATTAGTGAAAAATTGTCAATCGAAGAATGACCTATATTTTCGTGAAAAAGACTGAGGTGGCAAATAGCGCAGGAATATGGATACTTCACATTTATTTTCTTTGAAAAGGGTGATTTTTAAAAATAATTTTACGTTAATTTTGCTTTCTTTCACGTGTAAAATATACATTGATATCCTAAAAATATGTTATAATGTTGTATCTGCTGATGATGAATGGACCTATATTTTTCAGCGCAATTGTGTAAAGAGTACCTGACTTTAGTAATATATCTTGAATAGAGAGTAAGCACTGATCGAATATATTAAAAGTAAAAAGCTGCGCAAAGTGTTGCGCACTCGAATTGTACTTGGCCTCATTAAGCTTGGCCATCAACCATTTACAAGTACATTGATATGTTTGGAGCAGTGGCATCGGAAGCAAATTGAAAGTGGGGGGGGGGGGGGGTAGACTAATCCTCAGAAATCTTGACATGCAAAATAAAAACAAAAACAAAAAACAACCTAATTTCCAAAATCATGGGAGGGGGGGGGTGGGGGGGGGTGGGGGTGGGAAGAATACCGTTTGTTCCAAAAGAATATTCTTACCTACCAAAAACATCATTTCCCCAAATCACGATATTCCTAATCCGTGGGGGGGGGGGGCTAGTAATAACTTTTCATTGTTTTCAAGGTAAATTTAGGAACAGTTATCTTTCATGCGAGAAAAAGTGGGGGGGGGGGGGGCTGAACCCTCTATGATGCTATGTGCCTAGTGGTTAGGTCTAACTTTGCAAAAAAAGTGGGGGGAGGGGGGCTTAGCCCCCCCCCCCCCCAACCGGTTCCGACGCCTATGTGTAGTGGGTTTTTTTTTAAAAAAAACAAGTTGCTTATATCATTGAGCAAATCGGGTTTATTTGATTTCAAACAGACAAAGAGGTTTGTACTCCTTGTCTAATACAATGAGTCCTCTTGAAGACCTTCCACAATAGAGCCCTTGAAAGAGTCTGTTTAAGTTTTTACTTACTTAGATTTACAAGACAGTTTACGTTTATGAAGCTAGATTTGTGCAATACAGCAATATTCGTCAATCATTTAGAAACGAAGCAGTTGCACATATAGAGTATTGTTGCTGACAAAATTACGATTTATGGATCGAATGAGCTTGTCTGGAGCATAGAAGGACAGTCACTAAAAAAGCCCTGGCAAACGGCGGAATGTCATGAACCAATTTAGTGGATGATAGATCGGGCCTGATACTCTGATGCTGCTGAAGCGCTCGGTCTATCGTCTCTCCTGTTACTTATTCTAGTGTAGACTCCAAAACAATGGTCTATTATCGGGGTATCCCCTTAACAGACCATCTTCAATGGAACTATGTACCGCGACCCGAGTACTAGTTTTATTCACGTTTTTACAATTTTCATCAGTATGAATTGGTTATAATTGCTTATTTACCGAGGTCTCTTTATTTAGCACTACCACAGTGTGCCTACACTTGACTCCCGCAAACCTCGTACTTGGAGCGGAAAGAAATTACTGTATTAAGTACACGAAGCGGTGTTGATTAACTGACAAAATATTCATGAACAAAGTTTGATATTGGCCTCTCCCTATTGTTATTAGTGCGGTTATATCGATACTTAAGACAATTTCTTTTAATTCAACGTAATTTTCTCATCTGAGTTTTGCTGAAAGTTATGTGAATTAGAAATACATTGGACAAAACACATGCGAAATGGGGTACCTTTGGCATAAATAACAAAATACACGTGTTTGTGAAAAATAAAAGAGAGGAAACGGATATCAAAATAAGCGCAATTTTGTGAGAAATATTGAATGTAATCCAATATGATGACAATGTTAATTTACATTCTCATCTAATAAGTGGGATGTTTTTGACTATTAGTAATATTTAAAACAAAAGTTAGGTACAATCCATCACGAGCTTTGTAATTTGCAATATATTTAATGACATAAATGGGTTCTTTGAACGGAGAAGATGGGGGGATAATGCCACAAGGAATAGTTTTCGCACCGAACTGTAATCACCCAACAGGTGTGCTGAACAGGGTCTTAATTTTGATTAGCTCAACAATCAAGTAATTACAAATGTTCTAGAAAAAAAAAACACTTCATAAATCGGTCAGCCTTAATTGACCGAGATTCCAATAGCTACTCCCTTAAATCAACAAAGCTTAATATTAGCTTGGTATATGTAGGATGACTAAGAAATTCAAGCAATAAAAGTTGTGTACTTACTTCTTTGTAAAAGGACTGTAGTGTTAACTGCCCCTGTCACGAATCTGAAATACGTAAAAACTTGGCTCAGTATCTCAGCAAATAGGTTAAACTATGTTCATGTAACTTGTTGATCAAAGACATTAGATTCAGCTAAATTAGAAATAATTCACACATTGTAGTAAGGAACACAGCCTCCTACAACAACAGCAACAAAGGGGTTATTTTTGTGACAGATAACGCATTGTGCCATCATCATCAACAAAAAAAGACACCATATCGCGGTAATTTAATGATCATGCAGCTCAATTGTCAACTCGCACAATGGCTGAGACGACTTCTGTTCATGTTTTGCATGAATTCAATTGTTTTGCATTTTTAAAAACACATCCTATATTACAAGCAAAGAAACAAATCAAATAAAGTGTTGACAATATGCATGCCAAGTTTTTATTAATCCCTTTCTGGGTATCCTTGTTTTGATGAAATCCCTGGGCAATCTCAAGGCAATCGGTTCCAGAACGCAGTTCACTTTTCAATTGCAAATAAGCCCGAATCTCAAAAAGGAGAGATATCTACTTCACAATATTTTCAGGGTGGTAATGGTATACCACCAGCAGATGATCCTGAAAAGAACGCAGTTCGCAATTCAAAATTTAGAATTCATATTTGGGGCCTGAAATTTTCAGGGTCATCTGCTGGTGGTATACCGTTACCACCCTGAAAATATGGTGAAGTGGTCATCTCTAAGGCTACCTTTTAAGATTTGGGCTTATTTGCAATTGAAAAGTGAACGCAGTTCGCAATTCAAAATTTAGAATTCATATTTGGGGCCTGAAATTTTCAGAGTCATCTGCTGGTGGGGTACCATTACCACCCTGAAAATATGGTAATGTAGATATGTCTACTTTTTGAGATTCGGGATAATTGGCATGGTAATGTCATAAGAGTTGCAATATGTAAATCAACTCTTTGATACATGTTTTGATTTAAACATCATGCATTTTTCTGTCAAGTGAGCGTGCTATTGTACTATCACGGCAGTTCTTTCAAAATCGTTTTGACACTGCCTAGGTGAATATCATCATAAAACAGACATTTTATTGAAAAAAAAAATCTTAAAAGCAATAATCCAAAAAATATATTATTATTGGTAGTTTTAATTGAATCTAACATGGTAAAGTTATGTTTTTTTTATGCAACTTCATTGTTGTAACACCAAACGTGTAATATGTTGGTATTAGTTTCGCTAGAAATATCGAATTTCAATGATGTATTGCTGAAGTTTTTATCCAAGTATTCAATATCTTCCGTTATTTACGAGAACGTCGGCATTTTGAAGTAACTTGATACGCCTTGTCGGAGAAATGCGGAAAATTGATTGAAATTTATTTCGTTTATTTTCGATTCTTGAAAACGTAAATCGCATAATATAAATGAAGACGATTCTCGAATTCTAATGGCTGGATAGTATCTGCAACGAAGAGAAATCATTGCATTGAAACCACAGCAATTCTGATACATCTAAAATTCACACGAGTTTTACATAGACTTGCTGTGTGATAAGATACATGTAAATGAACCTTAATCCCCGGCCGGGCCGGGCCTATAACAAATAAGCAGTCATACTTGTCCGGTTTTTAGCTCACCTGAGCTGAAAGCTCAAGTGAGCTATTCTGATCAAATTTTGTCTGTCGTCCGTCTGTCCGTCTGTCTGTCTGTCCGTAAACTTTTCACATTTTCAACATCTTCTTAAGAACTACTGGGCCAATTTCAACCAAAAAAAGTTTTACATAGGAATATATATATAGAGTAAATCTTTAAAAATCTTCGTCACAGAAACTAATCAGCCAGGAAAGCTGAAACTTGTGTGGAAGCATCCTCAGGTAGTGTATATTCAAAGTTGTGAAATTCATGATCCCTAGGGGTAGGGTTGGGCCACAATGGGGTCGAGGTTTTACATAGGAATTTATATATAGAGTAAATCTTTAAAAATCTTCTTCTCAGAAACTAATCAGCCAGGAAAGCTGAAACTTGTGTGGAAGCATCCTAAGGTAGTGCAGATTCAAAGTAGTGAAAATCATGATCCCTGGGGGTAGGGTGGGGCACAATGGAGGGTCGAATTTTTACATAGGAATATATAGAGTAAATCTTTAAAAATCTTCTTCTCAGAAACTAATCAGCCAGGAAAGCTGAAACTTGTGTGGTAGTATCCTCAGGTAGTGTAGATTCAAAGTTGTGAAAATCATGACCCCCGAGGGTAGGGTAGGGCCACAATGGGGGGTTGAAGTTTTACATAGGAATATATAGAGTAAATCTTTAAAAATCTTCTTCTCAGAAACTAATCAGCCAGGAAAGCTGACACTTGTGTGGAAGCATCCTCAGGTAGTGTAGATTCAAAGTTGTGAAAATCATGACCCCCGGGGTAGGGTGGGGCCACAATGCGGGGTCGAAGTTTTACATAGGAATATATAAAGTAAATCTTTAAAAATCTTCTTCTCAGAAACTAATCAGCCGGGAAAGCTGAAACTTGTGTGGAAGCATCCTCAGGTAGTGAAGATTCAAAGGTGTGAAAATCATGACCCCCGGGGGTAGGGTGGGGCCACAATGGGGGTCGAACTTTTACATAGGAATATATAGAGTAAATTTTTAAAAATCTTCTTCTCAGAAACTAATCAGCCAGGAAAGCTGAAACTTGTGTGGAAGCATCCTCAGGTAGTGCAGATTCAAAGTTGTGAAAATCATGATCCCTGGGGGTAGGGTGGGCCACAACTGGGGGGGGGGGGGGTGTTAAAGTTTTACATAGGAATCTTCTTCTCAGAAACTAATCAGCCATATGATTCTTTATAATTGTTAAGACTTTGGCTCCAGGACAATTCTTTGGCCTCACAAGAAGGTTCAGAGTTTGATGTAGCTTAATATCCCATATATAAACAATTGTAAAGGATTTTTTTGAGAACTGCAATACTCAACATGTGATATGACTATAAAATCATCCTGTTAGAAAAGGGACTAATGATTATAAACATAAGAATATCCAGGGGGGAAAATGGATTTTTTTATACAGGATCTACATGTATTATTGCACATTGTCCAGATTGTTTGTATTATGACTCCATTAAGCTGATTTTATCATACCTATTGTTCCTCAGATGAGCGATGTGGCCCATGGGCCTCTTGTTAAAACATTTCTATTCTTCGTGGGTAGCCGAAATTTTCCTGGTTCGTGGTGACGTAATTTTGTTGTAGTGTAATCGGAATAATTTTAATAAACAAATGTTTGAATTCGTTGGCAATGGTTACCTGTCATGTTTTAAATTTTATATTAACTAACTGGGTGGGTGTAAATACAAAGTTACACCCACCCAGTAAATTCAAAATTTACAACATGACATACCCACGAAAACCACAAACATTGGCCCCCCTCGAACAATGATGATTACACAGTAACGTTTTTTGAAAAATAAAAAATCACACAAAACTTGAAATTTCTCCCAAGAATGTTAATCTTTACGATGTAGTAATGTAGAAAATTCTGTCCATGGTAGATAATCTGAAATCATTTTATGTATGAAAAGTAAACTTCAAGCATGTTAAAAGAACATCCATATTCTTTCTAATTGTAACATGGCTGCACCTAATTGATTTATTACAGATTCTCGGCAAAACATTGTTGAGATTGTAGCATATGTTTCTTTGACAAATAGCATCTTTTTATTCGAGGATTTTCTCTCCGTTTAATTATGGTCCGCAACAACAGTGGTCGTCAATGAAGCGATTTGTAAACTAAAAACAAATGTTCTTTACACACGAACCTCAAACAATTGCTAGTTCTGACAAAATAGTCTAACTCACGTTATTGTAAGGCCGGGCAACAGGAAGGACAAAGATTCGACAAAGTACGTATACTTTTATTGTAAACCCTGGTGATGGTAAAATGGCAGGTGAAGCAGGGACAGAGAGTGATGTAGAAAGATAACGCACCCCCCCCCCCCCCAAAAAAAAAAATAGTAACAGTGTTGTCACAAAAATTTTGGATAAAAGAGCTTATACTCACAATTTTCCATATTGAAAACATTGAACATACGTCTCCTCTTGAGGAAAATACTTTCTCTATCATCATATAACTTGATCAGTTTATAATATAAAAACCAAGTTTTACAGCACAAATGTTATATCATTTTCACAAGAGCATTTTAGCTGTAAAATGTATCTCATTTGCAAATTTGTTTTCAAGAAAAATGTGTTGTAATTCTTCATAAAAATGGGTGTATATTAGGTAAAAATTTGAGAAAGTGACGGTCCTGAGTTACCTATTTGGGGTGAAGGCATTTGATTAGAAATAGCTTGTGATGAATTTATTAGCATTTGCATGGTGGAATAAGACCTATTCCACCATGATGTTAAAATAGTTAACTATAGCCGACGATACAGAAACGTTGTGCTAATAGTTAACCAATACAAAACCCAAACAACTAAAGACAGAGTATCAGCGAGCATTTAAACAGGTTTTCTGGTATTTTCACTTCTTGTAAACGTCATTAGTGGTGTTATAAAAGAACAGCAACGCTGGTTCGTTTCAACAAGTTTTTATTTTGATTGAATCAAGAAGTTTCTAGATATTTGAATCGTGCTATCAACTGTTGAAGTAGGAAGTTTTGACTTCAAAGTTTTCATCTACACGGGCAATAATTTAAACTACAATACACCACAATAGATGCGGTTTTTTTTTTTATTTTGGATCAATTTTATTTTCTAGAATTTCAAAAAGGCATTAAACAAACCTCTACCTCTGCAAATATGGTAAAATATATTAATTTCATTTATTATACCTTATTTTTCACTCTATAAGTGTAATTCGATATATTTAGCTGATTCCCTGAAAATCGCCATAAACAGACTGATAACCTGCAAAACAGACTGATTTCCTGTGAAAAGATGCGTCAATTCGATAAACTGATACAGCCCTATTCGGAACACTTTGTAATTTCTTTTAACCAATGGAAAAGTTCCGAAATATTTCGAATAAAATCATGAATATTCATAACCATATCATTTAATTCTAGTTGCGACGCCCTTTTTGATTGGCTATACATATTCATCTTTTTCGTATAACATAATAATTTAATTCTGGTTGTAACGCGGCATTGATTGGATAGAAAAATTTGGTTAAATTTGTATAATCTGGTTTGCACGTCACAAGACACGTCACAATGCAACAACGTCAAAAACGTATTTATCTGCTTGACGCTACGTTTGAATTTTGAACAAATTAATATCATTTAATATTTATTCGTTTGATGAGATATCGGCGCTTCTGATTGGTCGAAAAATTTCTTTGATACCTGCATCAATAAAATTTTTCGCCGGATCTACTTTTCTCAACTGCTCTGATCTAACACTATTTATAGAACGGGAATTTCCAAGATAAACACTGTCAACAAAATGTAAAGTTGTGTCTGTTTTATTGTCAGCAAACAAAATGCAAACTTGTGAATATAAAAAATTGAAAGTTTAACTTTCAAAAATAAACAAAACACATTATTTGATTCACGAAATAGAAAATTAAGCGTCTTCTCACGATTTCGTCTGCTTGAGATCAATCAACATATACAGCGAGGCTGGCTGTTCCTTTTTCCAGGAATATTATAACGAACATATAGGCCTATAAACTTTCACGGTAACACTGCTGTTCAAATTTGGTAACGATAATTTTTAAATTTACACACGTAGGCTACATCATCTGTCATCAGAATAAGCGTCGTAAAGAAAAGCTATGAGTGATGCATCAACTCCTTCGGCGCATTCCAAGCGGCTGATATACCATTTAAGTACATCACTGGCTATCTAGTTACCACAACGTTTACAAAAGTCGCTTATACATACTATTCTCTGTCGACATATCAGCAATTTTCATCCACGATCGCCTCTCCTTGGATGGTTATCTTCAGTTGCATATTCCAGCGATCTCACATGAAAACTAGTTTTAATACGAGTTTTTCTACACAGTGAATAATATCACAAGCTATCGCATGTATTTTCCTTTCGTTTTCAATTCAGTCGGTTCACATTTTAACTCACTATTTGTGTTTAATCCTTTAATTCAGCTCAATAGCTCTGCATCAGCTGAAGGCGCACCCATTTTGAATATTGTTGCTGTTGTTGTTTTGTATTCATACGCGCCGCTTCATTTACATTATTTACATTTTTGATCAATGACACATCACATTTTTTTATTTGAAAATGTTTTATTAAATGATAAGAAATGATGATAATAATTTTTCTATTGATCGACGTATCAAAGAAAAAATTGACCGGAAAACTTTTTCATCAATGCGCTACGCGCATTGATGAAGTTTTCCGGTCAATTTTTTCTTTGATACGTCGATCAATAGAAAAATTATTATCTTCATTTCTTAAATCATTTTTAAAAATTAAAACGGACTCAATTTGTACAGCAAATTACAGAAAATTAAATTATAAGGAATGAACTGAATATCTACACAAGTTATACTCGTATAATCTGGGTTGGAGCAATTTACGCTTTATAATCCGCGAACGTTCTTGACGTTGGTGCATTGTGACGTGTCTTGTGACGTGCAAACCAGGTTATACAAATGTAACTAATTTTTTCAATCCAATCAATGCTCGTTTAACTTGGGTAGACATTGAGTTCATTTATTAATTAACTTGCGTACGTCACAGTACATCGCGGGTGCAATTTTCAAATATATTTATTTTGACGTTGTAACTTGTTGTATACACGAAGAATTATATTACTTTGAACTTTTCCTGATTTATTGTTTGTATTGGTATAATGAAACAGTTAAAGTATAACATTGAGGGAGTCAGCAAGATTCCAATTCCCCTCAAGCTAGCCTATTACCCTCGGCTTCGCCTCGGGAGATATACTTGCTCTTGGGGAACTGGAATCTTGGTGACTCCCTCGATGGTATATTTTAATTGTATAATAACTTAACACCCCATTTTATATCCTTGCAATAATACAAAGCACATGTCATGTGAAATAATATGCGAAAGTAAGTTGTTACAATACTTAGTCTATGGGTATTGTATTCCATACAACAAAACGCTTTATTGACCCTGTCATTTATTACGTCAGTAATGTCATCAGCTTAACAACTTCCCTCGCAATAAGCATTTTTATTCATCAGTTGAAAATAAACCGCACGAGTTTGTATTCAGTTCAGCCATTTAATATGAAGTTGTTTGAATATCGTTTTGCTTACGCTTTACTCCAATGATAAAGTGATAAACATATTTACATAAAGACAAGAATAAACTAAGACATAAAGACAAAATAGGACCAATTGGATCGGCTGTTGATAACAGTTAAAATTGTTGACATTTTGTAATAGACGTATCTGTCAGTTACAATTGTAAACTGTTTTGACATAATTTGCTGTAACTTATTTGTTAATCAAAACATATTTATCTCAGCAAGAAATAAACACCTGCTGCTATGAATTCTATGATTCTATTTTCAGTCGAAAAATAATTAATATTTTTAGTGTAGGGGGATAGAGGATAATGAAACAAATACTATGTTTCTAGCTTGATTTCTAACAATGTCTAGACGATACCTACAAAATTTCTTTAATTTTTCGATGATATCCACGCCATCTAAGACTTTTATTATACATGTACTTTCTTTTTCAGATCCTCTAAATTAAATTTGAGTGCTTGGTGTGTTATTGATAATAATAGATCTTTGAAGACGTGTTAATAGTGATAATCACACTTGTGCTGCTTTACTATATGATTTATTTTTATTTTCAAATAAAAAAAGTAATCAAAAAATTGAGAAATATTTTTTTTAAAGGAGAAAGGTTCCACCTTATGAAACTAATTTTCATGTCAAATGGGTCGTCCTAAGTTCCCATTGATTGTCAGCAGATATGAACTTTTAATGGACTGAACTTCAGGTTACTTTGGGAAAGATGCATTGAAAGTAGCAATAGCTTACTCTAATTGTGTCAAGATACATGAACATTTCGAGACTTTACGCTATCATTTGATATGAATTCGTTTCTTTTTTACTTTTTTTAATGCTATATAAATAAGGTTAATTCGCATTCCTAGGTTTAGTTAAATCAGAAGAGTTCACAAATAATTCCATGTACTAACCTATTGTATTGACTACATAATACGTAATCATCTCGCGACTTCATAACAAAACAACTCATAATTCAATTACAAGGAGTCTTACCGTTCTATAAATAGACCTTTTGTAATAGTACGTTCCTCTGATGAAATTAAATTTTTATATGTTTGGTTGGATTGATATTTCTGCATAATGTCCACAATGAATTCGTATTATTACATCATTGTTAAACTTGCCAAGCACGGTATAACATACCCCAGTATCTGTTAATTGTAGCGGTTCAAATGACAATTCAAAGGCAAACTTATGGAAGCTAGTTTCTAGAATGCACAAAATTCTTAGAATATATATACATGTGGTTGTCAATGTACCGGATGTATTCGTATATTCTTTGAAAGATACAATTATTTTTATTACAAAAATATTCTTTTCATTTAAACTTGTGTGCCAAAACATGGAAACTATTTACGCAAAATTATGAAAAAAATATATTTTTTATCTCATTTCATCGGTTGGCAGTTGCTCCGATCTCAGACATCTGGCAACAAATTTGTACGTGTCGTTATATTAGATATCTTTGTGAAATTATGCTTGATAAATAAAGACACTTCACATATATTCTTAACTGTAGTTATCATGAAAGAATTCTCTCTCTCTCTCTCTCTCTCTCTCTCTCTCTCTCTCTCTCTGTAATATCGTGATATTTTCGAATTCTGATTCTGTGGTAATCTACTGGTATTGGTCCCCGAACTTGTAGGCTGCAAACGACTTTCCACTCCGTAATATGATGTCAATTATTCGATCAGCAAAACATAATTCAATAATTTTGTCCAGGCCAGCCGCTAAAGTCGAAAGTCCTAATAAAATCAAGCTAATTCTCTCTGTTCAGCCCATTGGAGAGGTAAAAAATGGATGTCGGAAAAACAGTCTGACCTTTATTTAAGATCAAATCTTGTACGTTCCTAATCTAGATTTTATTTTTTGTTTTATCATTAGAATTAGTGTTCTTAACAAAATCAGAAAACGGATTGCCCTTTTTGTTATTATTAACTTACTCTCGCTGACTATTAGTAAGTCTTATCAGCAATGCTATTAGTTATATTACTTTTTCTTACGCTTAGGGTCAAACTGAGGTGAATCAAAGATCTATGTCGTACAACACGACAAGCACGTATCCACCATGGGTGAAACCACAACATTTTCTCCAAATGATATCCCTATGACATACCGTACATGTACTTGTAGATATACGCATTCGTATCTTTAATTTCCTTACTGTTTTACTAGGGCAGATATTAGGTCATTCACGAGTCTTAATTAAATCAACACGTGAAGAGTATAGACCTAGCTTTACATATTCCGAGTGGTCTAACTGTGGTTTTACAATATTGGTGGAAGCTGGAATTTGGTACGGTCAGGTGTGATATATAGGTGTAAATGCATTCCTACTCTGGTGAATGCTTGATGAGGTACTTCAGTGTCTTAACCCCAAGAGTAATATCTTCTTCATCTTTTAAAGTCCTTGTAAGATTTATGGTTCCCTTGAGAAGTAGTCATCAATTCAGACTATGGATGGTTTCTTGAAAAATGTCTCTTTTATAATCGTGAAAGACCAGTTCCTAACATTTGTGTCGCTCCGTACAGAGAGGGAAATCTAAGTGGAAAAGTGAGGACTGTCATGTATTTAACCAAAAATCACCTCATCAAACCAAAATAGAACACCAAACATTGATTTCGATATCGTTCCAAAGGACGTTGCTAAAAATATCGCCTTTTTTATTATTGTGAAAATAATGCATTTGGGTTACTGTTAGGTGGTCATTTTAGATCATACATGTATCTATGATCATACTAAACATCTATTTCTATGAAGTCGAAGCCTATTGATATCCGAAGGAGATTGTCAACGAGTAAAGACGATTTACGAGATTTATCATGTCTCATTGCAATTTCCCCGGATATGCGTCTGTTATGGTTTCATGTAATGGTTATTGCTATTAATTATTGAGGAGCAACCCTTTTATTCTGCATATCAAATTTACGTACTGCACAAGCTTATCACTAGAATTATAGTCACCAACCCCCAAAAAGTGTAGTTTCTGCAGATAAATTTGTTTTGTGGGTTTGGTCGTCCCATGCTAGATTTGTAAGAACAAATATAATATTCGCTAATTAAAATATCTGCATAATACATGAAAGAACGCGCATGGTTTACAAAGAAACTCTGACCCAATTAAAGCATGCATTGATTTATTTTATTGATATGGAAATTATTACTTTCAACTAATAGTCAATTTCAGTATCACACAGCTGCACAATAGCAGAGGATTAAACTTTGAACGATTTCTGCTGCAGAGATTCGTTCTGCTGGGCGTTTGCTGATTTTGATACAATTCTAAAATTACATGGACAATCACATCATTCAAATGGGTCAGGGTTCCTGGGCTGTTTCGGTTAACTGTAACACGTCCAAGGGAAATAAACAGATTCAATCCCGCGCACCTGTCGATGATGTAGACATATGTTTTCCGTGATCCCCAGATTCTCTGCTGAGTTTTATTAGATTATTTTCCAGCAACAGCACGTTAAGGCAAACGATACCTTTATTTCATTAGGTTAAAAGTTAATCGTTAATCATGACATGTTCCATGAGGCTATTCATTGGACCAAGATCTATGTTGAGTCAGTTTCCTATCTTTGTATGTGGAATGTATCAGTTGAATCAGAACTCTCTATTTCACCGGGATCAAAGTGGAAACGGTTCTACATTTTATTTAATATTTGCAGGTGCTGCTAAGTAAAAACATCAACTCGAACTGTATGTTGTTTGTATTGGTAGAGCCCAAAAACATAGACGAAGAGGTCTCTTGATGTGTGTATCATTACAATTCATTAACTTTCGTCAATCCATAGAATGCAGCCTGTGTCGATGTCAATGTGTTTTGTTGAATTGTAAGCATTTTATCTATATGCCGTTAATGAGAATAGCGATTAGTTTCTGGACCTTTTTCAACATTTCTTCGGATAAAACCGGTCCTTTTTGCGCATTATTTTGCAACAGATTTTACTCTGAAACTGAAGAGATTAACTCTTGGCATTGTATTGGTCAAACACCGGTCCTGTCTCCATCATACCTTATCTTGTACATATTCTTAAATGTTTCTATTCTCTTTCATTTCTTTCAAAGAAAGATGTGACAGAATAAATTAAAAGATGCACATCCGGATGTTGGAGACATTTTGCAATAAGACCACTATACATGCACTACAAACCTTTAGGGGTTTCATTGCGTTTCATCGTTTGTTTGAAGCACCTTTTCGTTTAAAAAACAACGCATAGAAAATGTGTACCTTAAAGCTGCTTACATAACGTGGAGTACAGTCAAATAAATATTTTTGTTGCATTTAACGTGCTTATTGAAGGCGTTTGTTTTGTTGGAGAGAATTCTCCACATCTTGAGGGATTCAGTCATGGAACCAAGAGCTTTTTGTGTGACAGGAATGGCCAAAAGGCCCCACGCAGTTTTCCTGAAGATATTTTGCGTTGAAAAAAAATTATTGCTTCGATTTTTATTGTAGACGTTTCCATTGATTGAAGCATATCAAAAGTTATCATTAATACGAAGGCTTTGTTTTATACTTTATTTTGTTATGGAAGCCAGCGATGAATTTTGATGTTTCACACGCATAACAGCACAAAATAAAAACATTTTTTCAAATGAGCGAATTATCCTTAATTCTTAAATTCTACCCATTCAAACAATTAATTTCAAATATTGACAATCTCTGTTTACAAAAGGTAAACACTCGTAAGTGGTTGGGAATCGAAGAGAATATGCCCATGGTTATTGGCTCTCTCTTTCAAATAATTAGCGACTGCATTAGTTTGGAAAGAAGAAAAAGTTAAATTCAAAAGGGGCACTTACCTCTGTGATTTGATTCACGCTTGGAACTTTAATCCGAAGAAAAAACGAAAAAACAACTTTTGTGTAGTTCCTTTGACTGTGTCTTCTTCTGTGTGTGACCTCGATCGATCCCGCCGGTCTACAGCCTCCAATCGTCAGGCGAGCGCCCGGAATATCTACCGCGGGGAGGGACTTGCATACTAAAACATCTCCCTCATCGCGGCGACCACTTAGAAATCTGCTCGTTTACTTAAGAAACTTGACGAAGACGCTGTCAGTGGCAGGTCGACGAGAGCCTCTGACAGGTGTCGTTACCTGCCGCGTGACGTAATCAGATGATGAGCGGGCCGTCTGCTTCTGACAACTTCGCTCACTCTCTTCTCATGATGTTTACTAACCTTCTCTCTCTATATATATATGTTCCGTAGATTTCAAACACAAGCTTTCATTCGGGTACATAAAGCAATTAAAACCTGAATGACGCATTCGTTGACAATATTGAAAACAATATTATCTAGAACTTGAATCTGTTTATTCACAGCTTAAATAAAGTCCTTGTTCTGAGCTATAGTTCTGCGACGTATATAAGTAAATTGATATTGAACTGAACTCTGTGAAGCCACCTTTCGTTGTGCCTTTTGATAATTCATTCGATTGACTGCCGTCAGCCTTGGCTTTGATGTAATTCACATACCCGACTTCCCTACTACTTCCTTTTGCTGTATTTTTTCACATCGTGAAAGTGAGAGTTTATTTATGTGACGTCGACAATAAACCTTATAAACATGTGTTTACTGGATGACGTCGATGTAGTTTGGAACATTATGACGAGCTTTTTTAGCTGTCCTCTTTAATGTTATTCGAAAATACCAATATTACGTTTGAAAAAACTTATAGCTTAAAAATATCGATCAACATGTCTAATTAACGTGTGCTGTTAATTACAGTGCTTTGAAGGGGCAGCCTATATTGAAAATTCATTAGTGTGGAACTTTCCCCATGTGGTTATGGTTTTATTCTAGAAAGAGAGATGATAACAACATCATTTTTGTCTCTGAAAGTACGTTAAAAAGAGATTCATTTTTATTTCGTGAAACGTGCTGTATAAATGGCTCACAACACTACTGTATATATATTAAGTGGTCTCGTGTAGAAGCTTTATTCTTAATAAATTGAAGCTTTTCCTCTGGAAATCATGTTCTTGCGTGGATCTAAAGAAAAGAAGGAGTCCACCCCTCCCCAATCCCTCTTTGGAAAATTTAAGAATATTAAATCATAGTAAAGTTTTTGAAAATTGAAAATAGGCTCTGGGCCCCTATGGCAATCAAAACTATCCCCAACCTAATCCCATCCCAGCCTCCCACCCGCCCCCCCCCCCCCCCAAATTATCTGGATCCCGCGTGTGGTTACCAGCATATAGTCATTTTTCCCACTAGTTGTAGACCGTTTCAGACTGAGACCAATTGATATATAGCGATCATTCCTTAAATGTGTAGCTTAACACGTGTGCATACATGTATGTATATACTTGTACTTGTATGCATGTATTCATTAACCCTCCCATTACGATTTGTAACGCGTTATATTCACATACATACATGTAACTTTGGTTGTGTACATGTATAGCCATGGCAATTAATAGAGTTTTAGTCATATAAATCTAAACGCAAATACTTGAAAACATAAACATACATTAATGTAGCTTTATTGGAATTTTAAACTTCCCATATTTCATAGTACAAATTTTGCTTTCTTGTAAATATCATAACTACGAAACTATTGAAAGAGAGCTTAATTAATGTCAATTTTCCGATCAATAAACAAACCAGTCATAATACGGTAACCACCGATTATTGTTTTCGTTTAGATTGGAAGCTCATTGAATTTTTAATCAGTAAAATTTAATATGAATCAATTTCCAATTGATGATATTTTGTATTTGATATAAACAAAACGATTTCCTAGTCAAATGTCAGATTCTGCGATTTCAATTTATTATCGTATCAGCAAAAGCGTCAAAGGACTGGTCAAAGAATTGTTAGTAAGTATTGAAAAAAACAGGCAGTATGCAATGCGTCGGGTTTTTTTTTTTTTATATTTTATGTAATATTTTTTGGGTGATTCAATTAATTAAGATCTTATTTAAGGACCTTTTGAAGAGAATAAAACGCCTTAGTTGCTTAAAACAATGAAAATTTATATCGATTTTAACCGTACTCAAAGGACAAGGTGTGATATCAAGGAAACCCTAATGACTCTGTTGCATGACAAGGTAACTGAGATTTAATGCATATATAACTCCTTCCTAACAGTTCGCAGGGATAAATGAGAGTTGAATGGATGCTTTATTATTTAATTATTACCATATGTTTCGCTTTTAATCACTGAAAAAAAACCTGCTAATTTATCTACGGAATAGCATATCCTAAAACATGGCCATGCCTTATTGGCTTGACCTGGTCTCAAACAGTGGCATGGCCACAGCATCCTGACGTTACCAAAGAATAACCGACACTAGCAAAAACTCTTGTTTTATCGGTGAACAAATGCATATTTATTTATTTTCTAAGATCTTGTCTCTAGTTTTGCGCTATCTCTACCTATAGTCAATTAATTGTAGATTGAACATCATCTTCGACTGTAAAATGGGAACTCATAAAAGCGCTTTTTATTTATGTTTTAATACCTTTGATAAGAGTCTTCATTACCTCTTGTTAATACAGTAATCAGCACAGAAGATTTATAACCTCAACAGCTGAAATTGACATTGGTAGCTATATGCATGGGGGATTAGCGTCGGACTTAATTCAATTTGAGTGTGGATGGGGGTGGGGGAAGGTCACAATAAGTACTTAATGTATAAAAATGACAATTTTAATGCCCCCACCCGTTTCGACGCCTGTCGTGGGTTGCTGCACACTCAGTACATGCTTTTCGAATCATGGATCGTGATACGTAGAAGCGTTAATTCGCTGTTTTAACCTCATTGCAACCAAACGCCAATAACACTGCCAGTGACATTCCGATAAAAAAAAAGAAATTGGTTTTATCAAGGGAGTACGAAAAACGCGCCGATAAATAATTATCAACCGTCGTCTTATTTTCCGAGGCCAGCTTATGCCATATGAAATTAAAGCAGATATTTATCAACTGGCTTAAGTTGATGTACATCACTTGAACGCTTTCTTTCCAATGGCACCAGATATTGTTGTTATAGTTGTCCATCTGCCTGTTTGTAGAAAGATCAACTGTCCGTTATCAAAGAGTGGGGCCACACCATGGTTCATGTTGTCCAAAATGTAGAACTGCAATGCATGACGTTTTCCGAAACCCGTTTTCAATTTCCCCTGAGACTAATTTTTAAAAAAGGGCAAATAACTGTACTTTTCTCCACACGAAAAACGGTTTGTGGCAGCAAATTCGTCGCTAAAAATTGTTGAGATTGACAGTGACAAGCAGAGAGTTCAATAAGGTTTTGAAATTTCACGCTCTCACGTGCCGTTTTGGCAAAGCTAGTATTGCCCAACACACTCTTTGGAAAACTTTACCCACTCTTCATTTTAAATAAATGGCGTAAAACGTATACATCTTCCCTGATTTTTAATCCTCTAGCGTTGAATAAACTTCTTTTACCAAAGAAGATGGGGGAACAAGATAGCGCAAATGCCCATTTGATTTTGTCGTAAAAAACAATTTCAAATTATTTTTTTCCAACCAAATATACTAAATGATGTTATATTACAAATTTACAAAAGCACAATTTCTAACTATATTCAGTTTTGAATAGTTTAACAAACGATAGGAAAAAAATGTAAATTCTTAAGTTTTGGTGGTATCGAACCCACAACCTAAAAACCTTAGCTCTATAATGTTTCCTAAAGTCTGGTGTTCTAACCAGTGAACCATATCAGTCACAACAAACTTCGTTGTTAAATGCTAAATGCAACTTCAACCACGAATTTACGGACTTGTAGAATTTCTCTAAAACGTTCAGTTGTTGGGATACAAAACGACAGTTTTAAAGTATAGTGGGTCATCTCTCCACGTTTTTGTTGATTGAAATCGGTTTGATTTCCTTTAAACCTTATATAGACTATGACAAAAATATGGAGTCCAGACCCACTCTATAAAAGAAAAGGCATTGAAGTTCTAAAAATGAAACTTGGAGGTTTCGACACGCATACGCCAGTTTATATCAACCTATTCTAAATATTTAACATATTTAAAGGATATAAATCGATGTCATGGTAAATATACATTGTTTTTAATAACTTAGAAAGAAATTGTGAGATTTGTTTAAATTTTAATTTTATAGTATCTTATTTATCCCCATATAGGCAGTTTACACGCCTTATTCACCAATCTTCTTTCATTTTTTTAAATTACCTGAAGTTTTAGTCGCGTTTTAATTCAATTCATTCAAAGAACAGCATATTTCTTCCACTATCGCTTTCAAACTGATACGCCTGTATAAAATAAATGTACATATTCTAATAAACTACATTGTAGTTTAAACCCATTTTATTCAGAATATACCTTTAGAATATTGTTTACATGTTCTAAATGATGTCTCTGAGCATTGTGTCTTGGGAATTTGATTCAGTAGAGGTATTGAGGATGAGTTAAGGTTGATTTAGCCTTTAGCCAAACTTTTCTGACGTTTGTGTCTTAAAGCGATGGATATAGTAGTTGACCTTTTTTAATTTCCCGTCCTCTCATTAATCTAATTAGCAAAAATGCGAAAACGCCAAAATGCTTTGTCGGATGGCCTTTGTATCATAAATACAAAACTCTACATATGTTATATTTCAGATAAATTTCATGGTGCGAGTTGAAAAGGGGGTTTTTGTTTAGGTTATTCGACTCCTTTTATAGACATCTCCATCAAAAACAGTGAATCAGTTAACAATACGACAGAAACAGCTCTCGTCGGTGTCACTTCCTAAGACAAGTCGATATCGGTTGAGATTTGAAAAATCAAATTGACGTCCAAAGCAGTTCTCCTTTAACTAAACGTGTATTTTGCTATACAGTGCCTTTTATAACTAGTTGGAAATTTTTTTGTGTTTTGTCGAAAAAAAATGCTTACTTATTATGTTTCTCTGTTCATTTGAAACGTCCGTACCTTTTTTGTTTTTGTTGTTTTACAGATAAAATGGCGACCAATCAATAGCAGCCCGTGATCTGAAGTTGCGCTATCATCAACAGCAGGTCTTGATCTCAGGTTGCACCCATCATAACAGCCATCCTTTGTATAAAGTTGCAGCAATCATCAAAAACTGGCCGTGGCCCCATGTTATGCTTATCGTGAACAATAGGTCGTGCTCTTAGGTTGCATACATTCTCAAAAGCAGATCTTAGAATGAGGTTTCGTCTATCATCAACAGAAGGTCTTGTTCTCAGGTTGCGACTAGTATCGCTATAAGGTCTTGGAATAAGGTAGCACGCAGCATAAACAGTATACCTTGGTCTAGGGTTATGTTCATTATCAAAAGCAGGTCATGACCTCAAGTTGCGCTATCATCAGCAGAAGGTCTTGGTATGAGGTTGCACTAATCATCGATAGCAGGTCCTGGTTTCAGGATTGCACTTCTTACCAATTGCAAGCCTTTTTCTAGTATGTGAAAATTAACCGTAACAAATCTTGGTTTTAAGTCGGGTATATCAAAAATAGCAAGCCGTTATCAGAGAACGCGCCTATCATGAGAAGCAGGTCCTGGTCTGAGTTTGCGCCTAACATTAATATCAAGCCATGATCTGAGTTTGCTAAGTACGATGCCCTCGAAAGGTGGTGGTCATCATTGTCAGCGGGATTAGTCCTCTGTGCCACCTTAGACTGTTGATGTTAATTATTAATTTCTGTAATCTTATCTCATTCAAAGGATGTTTTTTTGATAAAATGATATTATATGTCTCTTCTGAAAGATTCATCATTTTCATATTCCATCTCATTTTTTGTTTATTTGAGCAGAGTTGTTTATCAATAAGTAGAATGTTGACATCAGGCAAGAATTTCAGTATATCAGTACATGTCTATGGAACTTTTATCTCGATTCTGAAGTCAGAGAACATTTCGGACTTTTGTCGATTGACAACGGTGAAATGTCATAATTTGCATTTGCCTCCTGATGTCCCATCAAAATACATGACGATCATTCATCAAATGGATCTATGTCTTTGCATTTCTGATGTCGTCTATGATAAAAACTCTGTAACACTAGTATAGTTTGGGAATTTTGGCAGACATCATTCGTCATTTTGGAAATTTCGATTATATACTCGCGATAAATTTTCTTCACCAAATCGTTAAAGTGCTCTCTTACTTGACTGATATTCTTACTCAATGTACTTAAACGACATCATATTGATAGTTTCTGAACACTTTTTGAATATATCAAATGAAATGATCAGGGAAAATATTGAGAAGAAAATTCCTGGAACAGTTAGGGATTAAGCACTGACCAATTCCAGTTAACTGTCATTATTATTTATTTTGTGTATCGTATTTTTTACGATAAATTGACAGGATTAAGGATAGTTTAATAATTCATACATGATATAAAAACAACATTGTTTGGGAAATCTTAAAGAACTTTAAGGGGTATTTGGATACCAGTATTTTTCTTCCTCCTGAACAAAGAAAGAAGGACGGGATATGAGCATTTGTGATGTACATTGTAAAACTGAAATAAAACTGAATTTAAAAATTCGTACAGATCTTACTTTGCCGAAATGGCAACTGTATAAAAATATGAGTCAGTTTGAAGTTGATTTTAGAGACCAATAATTGACCACCCAGCTTCGATTTTAAACAGACGGGATACTGCTTTACGCAAGTGACTTTACATGCTAAAACTATTTTAAAATATGACATATTGCAATCTACATGTATATAAAATAATAATCTGTCTGACAGGTAGTTCCTTAAATTTTTAATAGAAAACTTAACATTTTAAATTATTTTCAAAAGAGGAAGAAATTTAGTTAAAGAATGTAGTACCTCTGTTATTGTAAGTTCTGTTATTTTCCACAACTTTGTCAAGTAAATAGAATTAAACCGAGGCGGAGCAGAACAAATTTAAAGTAAACAAAAACAAGTAGGAACGCTGTATGCCAAAACCTGGTGTTCACATGAAAAACAAAAGCATTCAGGAACACCAGAGACTAAAATGTGTCATCACCAGCAGCAAGAAAGCCATCTGATACAGCAACTGTCCCTATCGCCTGCAATTAGAAAATTAAGGCGGGTCCCTACTGACTGTCCCAGCTTTCCTTCAGCAATCAGGTTTTGTATCAAATATTTCACTCTCCAAAAATTTCATTTATTGCAGCAATCTAATGTACTACTTGGCATTTGGTAAAAGTACAGAATTCCTCCTAGACATCAGTTACATAACGGTGGCTTGCATCTGCCTCGTTACGGATTTGGAGCGATGTAGGAAGGAGATGTAAGGTCTTTTAACATGGAGTTCTGCTCCTAATGATAGAAGAACATCAGAAACCACGTGCTGAGAGATCAAGTACTTCCGGTGGGAGGCTGCGCGCTGAAGATCAGATCATGTCTGCCTCTACACACGGGAATATCTGCGGTCAAATCGTTTATTTGTACAATTGTTAGTTATATTTATCGTTTTAATTTCTTTCATGTGGTAATATGTGCATCGTCAACCTGACCTTTATCGTTGTTAGTAGTTTCATCTCATGGAAAATACCGTTCCTTTATATTGATATGTGGCGATGCAGGTTATTTTCTTCTCATTTAAGATGTTTTTGAATGTACTTAACAATAACAATACAACTTTATCAAATGCAGCCAAGATAGAGGTACAATGCAGGCCTGTTATGTTGGGCCTATTTCTTTCTAGTTAGAGAAGGTTGTCGTATTTGTGGATTCTATATTAGGAAAAATACATGTACAGTATGGTTCGTACTGAGTAATATCAGACAATGACTTTGCAAGTACAGGTATTTTTGTCAACAAAGATAAAACAACTTTGTTTGCAATAAAACAGAAAGAGAACAAACCACCGGATTGGATGTGATGTTAATATCTATATCGATGTGTTGTAAATTTTTATATCATCTGTATTGAAACTCAAGCAGACAAACATCCGTGTTGAATTTGACTAGCATTGATAATTGTATAGTTTTAAATCATGAGAGCCTTCAACTTGTCAAACAGAGTCCGTCATTGTTGATTCTCAGTCCCTCCAGTTTTGATTTGTTCAATTTCTCACTGCAAAGAGGGTGGGGGTGGGTACTCAAGCAGATAGACATCCGTGTTCAATTTGACTAGCATTGATAATTATTTTTTTTAATCATGAGAACCTTCAAATTGTTAGAAAAGCCCATCATAGTTGATTCTCTGTCAGTCCAGTTACGTTCAATTTTTCATTGCAAGAGGTGGTAAAGAAATACAAAACTCTGGCAGATAAACAATGAGAATATCGTAATATCGAGATTTCAAAATCCTAATAATCCTCAATCGTAAACAAACAAGGGGTAAATTTGCTAACAATGATATATCGATGCATTTTTTATTTCGTTTTAATGAATTTTCCCACGTAGATTGTTTGAGAAAGTGCAGCTCTCAATCACATATAAATAGTTAAAGAGCTATTGATCCAGAATTACGTAATTCGTTTCTTGTATTCATTAAAACAAACTTCTATTTGACAAAAAGCGCATAGCTCTCTGATTGTCAGTCTTTTGTTTCAAAAGCAGCCTCCGAAACTTTCTCAACCATCTCTTATTCTGCTCATCTGACTCTGGATCTCACAATTAACAAGGGCCGCGCCTCCTTGATTACATTAGGTAAGTAGTCGATACATACTGTGTGGGGTGCACCGCGTCTGCTATCGATCCATTGACCCTAGCATGTCCAAATGGACTCCGAACTCTCGCTGACCATCGGAATCTTGGGAGAGAAGAAACGCATGAAGGATAAGACCAGGGGAGACCACCTAATCCCCAAACATGCAAGCTTGTCTCCAAGGATGGGGTCTGGTCGGTGCGTAGCATGTAGCACGTATTTGCTTAAATGCATTTAAAAGGACGGAGACCAATTGGGAATAGAAAAAACAAAATTAACAATTCATTTATTGGAAACACTGGCTAATTGGAGGGGTTACTCTAAGGTTATTTTGTAAACTAAGTAGATGCAATTTGATGAAGCTATCTAGAGTCATCAAGTTCCCTTATTGTTGTTCCTAAAGCGTGTTATTTTTACTATAGCATGAACTGTCCAAATAATTCCATAATTGACATAGAATAGATTTGTGGCTTATCGTTTATAATATAGTTTCCAGTTCCTATAGATCTTAGACAATATTCCCCAATGTATGATTCTTTTTAATAAAGATCAGAACATATCCGAGGATGGTTTTGTGGTAAGACGATCGTAAAATTTGAAATTAAATGTAAAATTAAAACGTTAAGAGTTTTAGTGGTATTCAAACCTAAACGTAAAAGGGATAATTTTGAAACTTTTTCGCTTATATCTGGTGATGTGACACTGTATGTTCAATTAACAACAGTCGATGGTAAAATGATTGATAGTACTTTGTTAACGAATTTCCCTGAAAGTATGCTGTGTTACAAAATACCCGTTAGTACTTACGTGTTGATGATCATGAATCCATTTGGTTTTTAATTTGTTAAGTTATTATTTTTTTTATTATTCTTGAAATAGATCAGTACAAAAAATATGGAGCATATACTTGTTATATAAAATAAAAGGCATACAAGTATTTTAAAAAGATTTTTTTTTTCAAATATTTAGTTAAGCACACAGCATTTTGTTTGTATCACTGTTTTAAGTTTTAAATTTGTTTAAGCACATTTAGTCTTTAAAAAGATTGGATATGTTACTTTTTTTAAAGTTTATTATTTGTCCTAATTTAGGAACTTTTTTTGCATAACTCCCGTACTAGTATCTTCTGTTTAAAAAAATTATTAGTAGCTATTAAGCATTCTTGTGTCGAACATTTCACAGGACGCCTTTGGGTATGCATGTAAAATTCAAGAGCACTTGTTTATATATAATTAATAAACCATAACACTGTCTTTACAATCTTTTATCAAGGGTGTTGATTTACAAGAACATTGGGCTATGCTTACTGCGTGAACT
Organism: Magallana angulata; assembly: GCF_025612915.1. NCBI lineage: Eukaryota > Metazoa > Mollusca > Bivalvia > Ostreida > Ostreidae > Magallana > Magallana angulata. The sequence goes on along the minus strand of NC_069116.1, from coordinate 54,422,441 downwards.
TTTGTATATATATGTGTGCACTTTCAGGTAAGAAATGTATATTAAGAAGACACTGTACCTGAAGACGTGTGTCATTAAGGGAGGAATTTATCATATACAGAGGGCGGAAGTTAAACTTAGATCAAACTATAAACCTTACTGTGGAATAACTCGGGAGTTGAGTGCATTCAGATGATGCAGTTCTCCCTGTTTTCTTTTAATAAATGTCTCTGCCCATTCGGTTAAAAACTAATATCGTTTAACTTTATTTGTTTCATCTGCAATAGCACTTTTAATTCTGAATACTGCGGAAATAACGAAATGGAAATATATTTTAATATGAATGAGTCTGCGACCAATTAAATGCTATTTTATGCATCTGTATGAATGATAGCATTCTAAATCACCAGTGCAACTTTATTTTATGCTTTCTAAATGGATTTATCTAATTCATCTTTTTCAGATGCTGCGTTTAACGTTTTAATCTTTCTAACTTTGAAGTGATAAATCGTTTTCTTGCGTCCGTCATAGTTATATCACGTGCTCGTATTTCGTGACGTCATACGAACTCTGGGTAAAGTACAGACACGGTTTATATTGATAAATTATTGAGTATTTTTTATCTTTTATATTCATTTGTTTGATATAGACCGTTACATAATCAATCATTCATGAATGAAAAAGCAGTAGTTCTATCCTCCGTTATACGTAACTAGCATGTTGTTACGTTGGATGTTAAAAGTCAACATGTAAAATATTAATGTTAGGGTATGGTCCTTTGCAGTTTTTGAAACATCGTTGAAAACTATCAGTCTTAGATAGTGTGTACCCACGTAAAGTGATGCCTATGATACCAATAAATGTAGGAATCATTAAATGAATTAGCATTGCTATATACGGACAGACACAGGAATCAAAGCCCGATGGACTGCCGGATGACGAAGCTGAATCTACTCAGGACCTGACATCTTAACGTCTCAGTTACTCTTCTAATTGAATATTATTGACCATAAAATTATAATATTCCAATTACCATGTACTTTATTGAAGGGACATAAGTACGCAAGACGTTGAAAGAGCCTCTGGATATAAGAAGAGGAAATGTTTGATATACAGCAATGAAGCCTGTCGGGATAAATGGAAGATATATACACCAACTCCTCGCCATTACTATAGGTAGAAGGGACTGTTGCACGGTAGTTCAGTTATATTTTCTTTGCACTACAAATGTCGTTTTTTCGTGCACTGTATCTATAGATATTTGTGTTGCTCTACATATTTGCTACTTTTGGATAGTACACATTTAAACTTTTTATTGCACTATAAACTTTTTTCTTTGTTGCAATACACCTTTGTTGCAATGCAGTACACTTTTTTCTTGAATTCTTGTCGCGCTATTTAAACTAATTTTCACTTGTTGCACTACAAACCTGTACTTTATTTGGTCTAAATTTTTGGGCAGTTTTGATGCATAACACATCCATGTTTGATAGCTTTTCATTATTCATAAAAAAAAAAAATCACTCCTGCAAAGATGTCGCTGATTTTTCATCGCAACATTCACTGAGCCATTGTGGTTGCTTTGAACATATTCAAATAAAAAAAAAATTGTTTATTGATAAACAAATGGTTCAAACGCAAGTTCTAACAATTTAAAAGGTTCTTTATTTACAGCTGTCGTCTGTTATTTGATATCAAAACTATTAGTACGCACGTAAGCATTTGATAGATAATTGTAGAAGAGTATATGCATATATCAACAATTCTGTTTGAATTTGTTTCATGGCTGTAATACTTACTGAAATCTACTACATTCTTTAATAAATTGCTAAACATATGCAAAGAAAACATTGGTTATTTTTTTTTTAATTCAGTGATTCATTTCTCCGCATTATTACTTATTTTGATAAGTTTGTTACTGACTGTTTACAGAAATATGTGGGGTCGGTAAAGTCCATAGAAGGCGAGGCGGAGCCGAGAAAGTTTTGTCGAGGACCTAAAAGTTTGATATGTAAACAAACAAAAAATAATATTCAACAATTAGATTCATAGCTATTCTCTTATTTTTACTTTCCTCGTCAGTCATTTGTGCCAACCTGGATGCCATTTTAGGATCGTAATAATACGTCACGGGCGGGGGGGGGGGGGGGGGGGGGAGGGGTTTGGTGTCACTGTTAATATTACATTAAAGGTATGGTTGAACGTTTGTGTAAAAAATCAGCTCAAATAACGTTACGTCCGCCAAGAAATTTATAAGGCAATCCCGTGACGCTAGTCATCCAATGACGTCAAAACATTCTAGTCCGAGGCAAAACAAATCAGAAGTAATAAAGGTTTGTAAACTTTTTATCACGTGCATTGGAATACTTAAGACGAGCGATAGGCACCCCCCCCCCCCCCCCCCCGGTAATCCATATCGTCAGTAAGTGCTCTCAGTAGTACGTGTAATTCTTCTTTACCACGCCTAATCTTTGGCATGCATTTTTAATAAAATTATAAATATTCATATATTCAGACCAGCAACCTGATTCGGATAAAAAGCATTTTTCCTTTAATCATTTTTATTTAAGAAAACCGAATGTCACTCATAATTCTATAACCAAAATGGTTAGATCGGACTTTTTTAAACAATTTTCATGGGAATAAAATACTCATTTCTTTTAAAAACAACTTTTTAAAGATAAAATGTTTTCAATGTCAAAAAACATTTATGGGTTATCAGCAACATATATGGTGTCTGAAAATCCAAACATAGTTTAATTCTAACAATTTGTTCATGACAATTTATTTCAAGCTAATCTCAGTCCCATATTGTCTTCAAATGTTTAGAAAGACAAATCGATAAATATGAAAATATATGAAATGAATATGAAAATTAAATTGATAGGCGTAATTAAAGAAGTTATACATCGTGCCAAAAGTATGTAAAATGAGTATTCATCTTTACTATGTGGTGCTACCTCCACTAGAGAGAGATTTAAAGCACGTGTCAAATCACTTGTATTTCATGCGTACATGATCTCCTATCCATAATTAAAGCTATGATAATAATATTTCGTAACCATTCCCATAATTAATTTGATGCTTCCTTTCCTCAATATCTAAAAATTTATTTATATATGAATATATCTGTCGCTGAGGTAATTATCACCAGATGAATAGTGATAAAGATACACAACTGTATACCGCGGTATTGCTTTTTCTATAGTCAACTGTGTGTGGGTCTTCAGCCACTTTGTAGTTAATCATGTTACAAAGATTGTGTGTCATTTCCAATGAGACATTATTTTTTTTTACAACTTACTATGTTTCAATGTCTTTATTGCAATATGGAAACAAAAAACCTACAATGTTGACTTGGACTGGCTTTTAACAACAGCAGAAAAAAAATACATTTTAGTTTCCGATCTTCGAGTATAGAACGCTACTTTAAATAATGGACCTTTTTGGCAGACCTCAAAAAAATCACCCCGGATGTGTAATTTATATCACATGGTGTTTAATTATCAGTTTTTTTTTTTCAAAATGAGGTCGCTCTTAAACTATTTGAAGAGTTGGCTAAACATAGTGGAATGACTCTTCTATAATTTATTGTTGTTTATATTGTTAGATTTAAATAAATTAAGGTGAAATTTGACCATATTTTAACTTCACTGTTTATAAAAAGGTGAAGGTTACCGTTATTATTATATATTAACAAGCAGTTATTCTCATTAGTTCAGTTGTACATCAACAAAACTGGTAGATTTGTTTAATATAGTTTATGTGCATGTTTCTTATTCTTGTATATATCACTTATTTTCATTTATCGTAATAACAATTCTATATCATACAATTTTGTATAATTTTTCTATTTAATGGTAAAGACCTAGTAAGAACTTGTGTCCACACCATTTGTATATATACACAATAAAATATGTTCAAATCAAATCGAAGGTCACCGTTGATGTTTCTGTACCTCTAAGTTTTTATTTTTCTTCCGCTTATCGAAAACGGCCGAGCTGTTACGATTGGGATTCCTAATTTGGATATAGGCTGCTGTGTTGCTCGGTGTTTTTGGGAGAGAGAAGCATTTCAATTCCATTTATTCTGCCAAAACCTAAAAAATGATATAAGTGGCACAAGACATAAAATGATGTATACGGCCTGTGGGTGCCATAGAACGCATGCGCTGACACCGTTGGGGGACGGGAAGTGAAAGTCACGTTTGTAATCAACCTGAGGCAAGCTCTTAGTTAATCTCAGTCTTTTATTTCTGAATTAAAATAAGAAAAAAAAAGGAAAATGCTTTTAAACATTTTAGCAACATGAAAATTTGAAGTTTGCAGTAAAGTTTCAATTGTCTAATGTGTTCAAAATATTATGGATGAAGTTAACTCAAATGATTGATACGAAGGATAGAGAACTTTTGTTCATTGAACACATGTTATCATAGTGTACAATAGTGCAATATACTTGTATAATATTTTTCAGCTTTATATGAGTTTGCTAAAGAGCATTACAATGAATGTAAACAAGTAAAAATTTGACATACCTTTTATAAAAGCTTACAATTTTGAAAAAGAGTTTCATATTTTCTCAAATGTCAATTTAACAAAACCTTCTCAGAACGTGATTGTAAGTTTAAATCTATACATTAATGCGCTTAACAAAACTTTATTTATCTTACAACGATTGATAAACAAGTTCTACAACTTAAATTAATATCTCTCGTTGGCACGGATGTTACCGCGATGTGGGTCATTGATGTGGGAGGAAGTCGGAGTGGCCGGAAAAAACCCACGTGTCCAAGAGGGAGACCACCATACCCTATCACATACAACCACTGTTGATCATAGGGTTCGAACTCGGATCGCAGCGGCGAGAACGCGAGTGCATGGTGCGAAAGCTTCTATTTCTATTTAAGACGACATGCTTGTGTGAAGTTTCTAATTATTAATTAGTTCAGAAGAATTAATCATTCTACGACAACAAAATTCGTGTGCATCGACCTTAATTCAAGATAAACGTATTAAGTATATATTATTAATAAAGAAAAAGCAACCTTTGCAGTTTATTCCACTAACTATAGAATAATAACCTCAGCGTGGATTGCGTAACACTCAGATGATCAATGCACTTGTGTGTGTTAAAAAACAATCTTATGTTATAAAACAGAAAATATCACGGATTAAAAATCATTTCCAAATAAAACTAATGCTTTAAGTAGAAAACTTCATAAAAGAATAATTGTTAGTGGCCATTACAGCGGTAAATTGGATAATATTTGTGAAAATTAGAGGCGTGTTTTTGAAGCCTTCTTGATATTTATTTCGATATTTGTTTATCATACGCCGATGTCCTACAGAGAATTGCTCCCTGTCTATGACAAATCAATTTGCAGATAAGAAAATGAAGTCACCGCATCCTTTTCTAAATGCCAATACCAAATAATGACAAGAAAATTGGAACAGTTCTAAGCATGCGGCATTAGTCGAGAGTGTCAAGCCCATCAATGTGTCTGTCTGTCTGGTCCTGACACACAGGACTTGCTATGCTAACGACATCAGTTTGCCTCCAGATTGCATCATGCAAAGACAATCAGTCCTGGTCCGGCTACTTTAAGTTCATGTATTTGGTTTCTCTCTGAAAGTAGAAAACCAAAAATGATTCTAATAACTTCACGTTTAGAAGATCTTTATCCCAAATTTGGAGGCTTATCTAGTTTTGTTTTTTATTTTATTTATTTTTTATAGAAAGAACTATTTTGTTTAATGACGGTTTGCTGTTTCTTCTTTGTTCTATATTCTGGTTTGCTATTTACAGGTTCTTGCATACCAAAGTTCTGATCGATTGAAGGAACCTGAATGAAATCGTGTGTTGAGAGTGAAATTTGCACATGTACGTCTGATAAATTATTCATTGATCATTTATTACAAGTAGTTTAAGCCCACGCAATTTCTGCAATTCAAAGAAAATAATGACGTATGTTATAAAAGAACATTGCAAACATTTCATGGCAAACATTCTCTTGGTCTCTAATAAAAATAGCCCATAGTAACTGATTGTGGTGTATTCTTTATTTTCATTTTTATTTTCTCTATATTTATATTTGATTTTTACAGTTGTAAAATAAAATCTGAAAATTCTTTCATGGCATTCCTAATTCAGCATAGAATTTTTATTTTGGAAAAATTTCATTAGAATTCGGTCTTGGTTATTTTTCTCTCAAAAAGAATATTTACAGCAGTAATTTCAAAAGCTGAACATTAATGAGTAATGAATACAGAAGCACGCGGTCTCGGCATTAATGTGATATATTTCTAACAGAAAGAATTCGTTTAAAGGTTAACAGAGGATATCTGAAATAAATGGGAAATAGACATTTGATTGATAAAATCATGTTCAGTAGTACAGCAAATACTATCTTCAGATGATTTAAAGAAATGGCTACCCATCAAAGAGTGTAAGAATGGTGATATTGGGTTAATTCGGAGAGAAATGTTTTTATTCGTGCACAGAGGGAATGGGGTTTTTTCTTACTTGCAATATATTGACTTCTATCAGTGTAACACATCTTTATTGTTCTAGTTTCCAAAAAAAATAAAAAAAAAAAACAATATGGAAGTATTCACAAAAAAGAAACCGTAAACAAAAAGCAGTGACACCTTATAAAGCAAAAGTACTTAACGACCTTAACAAATCCGCAGCCGTGAGAGAGTAAAGCCTGGATAAAATGCATGGGTTCTTCTTGCGACAGCGAAGAAAGAACAATCGCTATCCAATAATCCTAGAAGATACAAAATTCTGCAATTTATTTAATTTCGATTATACAAGTAATTAAACGTTCGACTCTGTTAACACTCTGGGACTTGGAATGCAGGTTGTTCTCACCTTAAATTTTCTGATGAGCATCGTAGTTCAAGTACTGTACTTCCTCCTATTTTTCAGCACAAATTGTACATAACTTGATTTATTTACTTAATTTACGTAAATATCATCAAATTCCACCAATCCTGATATTGAAAATTTCGAATTCTGAAGATTTTTGTCCGTTAGTTTGTTGCTTGTTTGGGGTTTTTGTTTTGTTCTTCTTTTTTTTTCGTTTTTGTATTTGTTTCTGTTGGGTTTTTTTGGGTTTTTTTTTTGGGGGGGGGGGGGTTACACCTCTATTCATTTACTGTTGCTGGCCTAAATGTAGAAGCCAAGAACCAAAATCTAGGAGATACTTGTCAAAAAAATAATAAAGTCGATGCACAAACACGTTATTTTTCAAATATATTTCCCAATATTAAACAATTTGAGTCTAATAAAATATATAGCGAGTATTAGAAGCAATCTGTACAATACCGTATTGTATTGTGTTTTTTTTTCATAGATAAGGAAGACAACTCTCAATTTGGTACTTTTAGCACTTTGGGTTGATAAGAATGTTTCGCCTTTCTTTTAGGTTTACCTAATTCGTGTAAACTTGACAAAGAGCTATAAACATTTTCTTTGCCGTGCATCGACAGTATTGAAGGCCCTCCACATCCACGATAGTATGCCGCAAAATTATGATTCACTTTGATGTAAAAACATGTTTATCCTATAACAAATTTTCAGGGGCTTTGTTAAAATGGTAACACATTTCAGATTCCGTACATTTGTATAATGTTCTAGTAAAATAATTGTTAAATATTTTCTGCCTTATTTGCCCAAAATTGTTGAATAAGCGACGATAATCACTTGCCAATTCAAAATAAACTAACAACATGACACGAGCATGAACCTTCTGAAAAATTCATAGCCTTTGCATTTTAACTTCCGCAAGCTATTAGGTAATCGGAAATCTGCACTATACCCGCCATTTGTGGATATCTCCGCTATGATATAGTGCAATGATATTCTTAGAGGTGTTACAATATTAATGGAGGCTGTGAATGCATCAATTGCCCATTAATCTTGTATTGGGCATTAAAGATCACATGCCATCTTTTCATCAGTCAGACACAATCACAGTGCAATGGTCTCGAAGAGATTCACTCCTAAGCTTTTATTTATTAATCGCTCACCTTCTCTAGATATTACATACAACATACTACAACAAACTGAAATTAACAATACAAGATGCTTGAGAAACCCTATGTGATCCATCGAGTTACTAAGATGCATTGAAAATCCTCTCACAGACACACGGACAGAATCAGACCAAAATAATACATGTACTAGACGCTAGACTATTCGACAAATATACACAAATGCACTATGGCTGCAGAACTATAAGAATCTAGCCAACTCATTCTATTTAAATTTCAACACTATAAAAAGTTGGACAAAAAAAAAACCACGGAATTCTGGTGGAAAAAAAACCGCCGATTTTTTTTTACACATGAACTATGATGGGTTAATGCAAGGTGTTATGTAAAACATCGTTTGCTGAATAGAAAATCAGCAATTTTCTGTCGCAAAAGAGTATTATTTAAATTTTACTTGATATATATTAGTCATAATGCATACCATAATTAACACATCTTTATATCGTTGTGTTCTATTGATAAAGATAAAAAAGAAGAAACTAACCGCAAAAAATTTCCTATTATTTATACGTTATAAGTTGTTGTGGTTGATAATAAAAAAGCAGTTAAGCAACGCCTTAAGTTAATGTGCTATAATTCACGTTAAGGCAATCCCATTCGTAATAGATTCAAATTTGAAAAGTATCAAAAGCCCGGGGTATTTGGACGCCAACAACGTTGATTATGATACACTAAGACCTAAAGACATTGGAGTAAACACATTTATGTTATTGTCGCAAAACAAATTCAAAAGTAGACGGCCTTCTAGAATTGTGAAACGCATTTGAATATAGAATTGGTGTGGTTATGGTCCTATATAATTTTTATTGCTCTATTTGCGGTGTGATTGATTCTACGTTGGTAATTTCGAGAAAAGTACAGTCTTGAAGAAGTTTTGCGTCTTCGATGTAGGCTTGAGGGTTTGCTCTTCGATTTGAATGACGTTACTAGGACATAGAAGAATCTGAATATAGAATTATGATCTGTTTTTAATCAATCCATGTACAAATTACTATGTAAAAACTTTAAAGTCCACTTTAACATTACTCACAGTTAATTAAATTTCAAAGTGTTTCCTTAACCATATCCTCGGAGCCACCTTAATCGCTATCGTAATATCGTTTTGCCTGTAGACATCGCAAAAATTGAGACAAAAGAGAATTCCAACAAACTATCCATAGTCTTTTTGTCTCACTAACACATGTCGATTCAGTCTGGAAAATTTTCATATTTTTTGGAGTTAAAGAAATTGGGACAGGCTAAACTTTGGCACTTATTATACAGTTGTTGACTGGGGTCGAGGGCAACAGTTGATCTGTCGGACCGGCTCGCAAACTGTTGCCCAAGGCCGAAGGCCGCGGGCAACAGTTTGCGAGCCGGTCCAACAGATCAACTGTTGCCCGAGACACAGTCAACAACTGTTTTGTTATACCCTTTCCCATCAATAACACGTTTCGCGGAATGTGACGTCACCGGTCAACAGTCTTTTTTAACAGTCGATTTTAACAGTTCCAATCTAACAGTTCCAGTCCAACAGTCAAAATGCTGGACTTTTTTTCGTATAGAGTTATATAGTAACTGTTTTACAGGGGTATAACAATTCCTTATATTTAATTGTAGTGCATTAATGTTCTGCAATGACTTTAACGTTTGATTAGAGACATCGGTATGTCCACGCTATGAATTAATGGTAAATAAAAAACAACCTAACGGCGGAGAAACAGTCATCCTTTTAAACAGACAATTGTCCTTTTGGCATATTTTAATTTTAACAATAAAAATATGCCTGATGACTTATCTGCATAATTTTTTTTTTGTTAAAATTAAAACATGTCAGAAAGACATATTAAAAGAGATCTGTGTAAACACAATTCAATAATTGATAGATAAATCTCTGCCTGCCAGATTCATCGAGTGATTATCTCGAAAGGTATATTATAAAATTAACTCCCTTTGATTGATATAAAAAATTCAGATGTTTTTAAATACAGCTTAATGAAGACGTCATATCTTGATCCTCTATTACACAACACAAAGAAACCTCTGTCTGTTGTTTGGCTTGTTCTTGATAACATGAGTTTTTCTTGCGACTTACATGCATTTATTTTTACGTGCATTATCTAGACTTTTGAATTGATCGCATTGTCTTTGGGAGCAATATGGTCGTGTAGACACGGATATCTTCTCCTGAGTTTCTAAAGATGACGTAACCTTCCCAGGCAAACAAACGATTCCGATTCCATTGCATATGTCCCTGCTCTGAATACGTTGAACAAAACTGTAATCAGTTTGAATTGCAGCTGTTGCCAAGACTGATGATATCTCTAAGCATAATGTCATCATTTGAAAAATGCCCATGTCTTGTCATGGTGTCATATGTGAAGGGGTTTAGATCGACTGCATTAATCTACCAAGGAAAACATTAACGGCTTAGCACAGATAGACAACTACATTTCGTGCCACCAATAAGTGCCTTAGTTTTGGTGATGTCCTCGATTTTTTAGTAGCTTTATCAACTGTAGTAATATTTAATCTTTATTGTGCAGATAAATGTTGATAAAATATCATTATGGCTCGCTGTTAACCAACCAGATTGGTACGAAGTAAAATTAATACGTGTATTTTTAGATTTTAGTTTGACCCAGTGAAATAAAACAATCGAAAAAGTATGTAAAGTCAATATTTAAAATAAAGAATAAATACAAATCAAATGATTTATCAAAGTATTAAGAATATAAAATATTAAAGGAATAGGAGCAAGCCAAATTTGTACAATATTGCGTTGACGATTTCTCTCTCTCTCTCTCTCTCTCTCTCTCTCTCTCTCTCTCTCTCTCTCTCTCTCTCTGGGAGACGAACAAACTAATTTCTGTTAAAATCTGTAAGACCGGAAGCTGTTAACAAACCCTCACTAGAGGGCGTTATTAGTGGCGCCTCGCTTCCTTGGCGGAAACGTTTTATTGTGGCTAATTTGCTTTAATACACTGTCCACGAATATTTAACCATAAATTGGTTGGATAAATACAACAGACGTCAAAGCGGTCACTACACTCTGTGAGTTGTCTCTTCTTTCGTCGTTTATCTACACTTTTCGATATTTTGACGCAGCCTCCGTTTTGATAGAATATTCTTATAGGGCTCTAACCCTAATTACAAACGTTTAAACAGAAATCATGAATGTCATAATGTTAACACGAAAACCTATGTATACAAAGGATAGAAAATATGATAATTTAGCCAAAATTGAACATAAACTGATAAGAGGTATTTAATTACTGTTATCAAAGACGATAAAACAGTAAACTTTCGATATTTGAGTTAGCTTAGAGATACCAATGTTCTGTTCCTTAGCATCTACGACCAGAATTTCTATATTTGGCGTGATTTACGAGTAACAAATAGGCTAGATCACTCCACAGTGCGATATCTAATAGTCAACTCAAAAGCAAAAGATATACTTTTCTTATAATTATGTTAATTACAAATTGGATATACGTTGGTTTTTCGAAAATTATTGAGACAACCCATATATTTTTCTGCCTAAGGGACGGATTTTAGTGAAAATTGGCATAAACATTAAGCAAACATCAACAAATAATTAAACAAAGTAATAAGAGATATTAAATTTTATTATTTTGTTTACGACAGTAAGTGAAGATTTCGATGGTTGGGGGTACCTGGCTCAAATATGAACTTTGGGAATAGAAAAAATTAACTTCTAATACCAGTGTTTCGGTAGAGCGACAGTTAAAAATAAAGGAAATCAGATTATGAATGCTCATTTTGCTTTTTATTGTGATTAGATTTTGTGCAATTTTCACTTCTGTTCATTATAAAATACGGAAATAGTACAAATATATTTACCAAACCATAGAAATCGGACAACGACAGCTTAATGAATTTTGACGTTAACGCGGCGTAGCTAAAAATACATGTACATCAAATTGATGAAAATCTCGAATGAAGACCTTCCCAGGCCAGGCAACTGCATCAACAAAAATTATACGATGTAAAGGAGTCAAGGGCTTCAGTTTATAGGGTTTTGACTTATTGTTTGACCAGAATGAAAGTAAAAGGACTAAACAATGAGTACTTATTACACACCAACACATGTCAACGTTTTCTTTATGGTAAATTTTCAAGAATGTATCTATTTTTCAAAGGGAATATGAGAAATTGTCTCAATAACTTCCGAACAGCCCTCGTATACAGGGAATCAAAGGTAGCACCAAAGGCAAATTTAATCGCGTAGTCCATTACTTTATAAGATGTTTTTGACATTCTTACATCTTGATCTTAAGGAAGGAGTCTTCTCGTAATCAAACATACTTCTTATAATAAGAAATTCATGAAATTTTGACACAGTCAAACGGATCATATAACCAAATGATTCTATCAGTTAAATCAAATTTGACCTTTTTGTTTTTGCATAAAGGTCAGGTCAAGGTCACTACCTTTTCCCTCAACATAAAGGTTGATAAAAATAAGTGTAGCTCTTTGTAGTTCTGTAGGCATTTGCTTAAGATTTGAAGATTCTATTCTTCAATGAAATGATAAAATATCAGAATGTCTATTAGCTTATACTACTAAATTGGAATAAATATTTATACTTAAATTGATATTGCTAAGCCCGCATTTCCTCTAATTTTCTTCAATTTTGAAGAAATTTTGATTATTTTTTTATGCTTCCAATAGTAAAATATTTCTGATTTTTATGTGTTATGAAGACTTTATACAAAGATATAAATTGACGGGGTAAATCTGATAACTGTTTATAGAAATTATAAGTATATAAAATCGGTCGTTGTCGCAAGTTTGTCTGCATGAAGCGCAGACCTTGACCACACCAGCTGTATGTTAACCGACAAGTAGCGACATTTTAGTGCGATTGTAACGTTCTGAGATTCCCATCTTTAAGATGACGTATTTGGTTAAACGGCTTAGAAACGCATAATCGGATGCATCCAAACTAAGTTCCCTGTTACTGGACGCTGGCGACCACGCGCCATGCTGTGTGATTAAGGTTTCCGTTGGAGATTTCGTTTTGATTCTCGTGCTGGACTATCTATCAATTAATTGCTCCTGACATGAGAGATTCGTCTCATAAATATCGTGTTTGATGATCTCGAAAAGGTTTCATATACACACCGCTGTGTGTTTGAGCCGAAACTAAAGGTCGTATGTACATGTCTTTTTCCCGTTTAAGTAGATGCAGGAGAACCAAATAATTTTCAAAATAGTTCACGTTCCAGGCCTGATTGGAAATTAGATATTCACAATACACACAGGAAACAAACAAACAAAATAAAAAATGATAAAAATCTAAAAAAAAAAAAAAAAAAAAAATAACAACACGATTCATTTGCAAAAGCAACATTTTTCCACTTCCATCTTAAATTATTGAATTCATAAAGTATGATTACTGTAATTTTCCATGATATTTTTTGGTATTAAAAAGTATCCAGGTATTTTAAAATAAATCAAATCAGACCATGCTTATATTTTTGAGAAACAATTTTCATGTTCGAAGTACTGGTATTTGATTTGATAAGCATTTCGTTTCCACTGATTTTTGACTTATCCTTGATTTTTTTTTCCTTCAAATTACAAATTACTACGTTGTCAGTGTTAACAGGATTTCGTTAATTAGAAGGCTGCTAGACATTGTAGAAATATGAAGTAGCTGTAACAGACAGGAAAAGACATGGAGATAAGAAAACGACTCCCAGTTGAAAAATAGAATCCTGAAATTATTTCAAAACATTCGTTTTAGCGACGCGCTGTTAATTCTCTGTACACGTCGTCTCCATCTCAAGAGAAGTTCCGGTCGACGTCAAAATTCCGTCGCTGTTTTAGAGGGCTGCAGAACTTAGTGGGAATCTTGGATGGCTTGGTTTTATAGCTGGCAAGGAGTAGATTTTTTGGACACTTTTACAACCAGGGAACGATGATTCCTCATCTAATGGTGTCTCAATTATGCTCTAGAGAAGGCTACCAACAAGGCAATCAAAGCAATTTTGACACTTAGCCGACGAAAAATAGAGCTGTTTGTTTTAATCTTGAATCGTTCCAATAAATTAAATCTATTCCATGGACTGAAGAATTCGTACGAGGTCGTTGCAGATGCATCTAAACGATGTTGATGTATGCGATTTTCCGATCATGTCCTATATATTCGGAGCGTAGAAATAAGACTTAATTTAGCTTATATTTAACGCTGTTACCATTTTGATAATTTTTAAAAACTTTAAATTAAGTAAAAACAGCATTGAATTGTTTTAAAAATAACTGTCGCTGATTATTGCTAAACGCCAAGTCAAGTTCTAGATTTGATAGTCTTTCACTGGAACCTGACGTCTTAAAGTGGATGGGACGTTAATCACCAAAACCAATTTAAGGAGGCCGACTTCAGTTTTCATTGCGCGTGTTTTTGCGCAATCTAGTATAATACAGTGCATTTATACTTCTTATGAATTTTTTTCGATATCATTTATAAAATTGAACAGAATAAACAAAGTACAGATAAAAAATTTAGATTATTTAAGGAAAATTCTATTTTTTAACGATTTTTCCGTTGTACGTTAGGGGAGCGTTGCCATTATGCTGGTGCCATTATGCTTTTCTGACAAAAGTAAAAATATAACACTTCAGGTTGAATGTTTGAATAACTGTGGTTACTTCTTAATTCTAAATAATACTTTGAAAAACAACGATCATGTAATACTATTCCTAATTGTTCAATACTTATACCTTTATTGATTTATTATATTTATATTGTCTTTACGCTTTATTGAATACTAGAATAATGTGTATGCTATTATATTTCTAATTTTGCATTAATTCATCAATAAAAATTATTAAAATGCCAATGATGAAAATGAAATATTCATGTTTTTTACTTGATATTTATCTAGCCGATCCTATTTAGTATATTATGTATATTGATATTGAAATGATGTTCCGATTAATCAATCAGTCAATCATTAATGTTTATCATCGGTTTTTGTCGTTGTGAACGAGTCCCATTCTGTCCTTGCTAGGAGTTCTAATAATAAAATCGCTGTGGTTATCCGTGTAATACAGCAAGTAATTCGAGCAATCTTCTGGTATTTATTTGATAATATGATAATATAAGAACTTGGTAACCTGAAATTTTCGTTTAAAATAAATCAATATATTCAAATAACCCACGTTTACTTGATAAATTCGGATATCTATGCTTGGCAAAGTTCACTGCAGAAAAAATTAAGAGCCTGTTTGAGAACATTCAGATAAACGCACCACCTTTTATCACGAGAGGAGCCGATTAGGTAACTAATGAAAATTTAATGTTTCACAACTTACCATATCTTACCCTTTTTTATTATACCCAAAGGAATGGGTGGTAAGCTCGACCAAGATGACTTCAACGATATCGTCTCAGATTATTTTGTCGTAATATTTCCAGCTAAAAGCATGGATACTTAATAAATTCTTGCTTCTTAAAACCAATTCAACTACGTTGTATTTCTTTCAGGTTGCAACGTATTCTTCGGAACATTTATTTTTCATGATTATGAAATGGCATGGACGTCTTTTTTTCACAAAGAAAAATTATTCATCAGATATTAGGTTTCTGGGAAAATTATTTTGCGTGAAAAAAATTAATATTTCTCTCTGTGGTTTGCCTCTGAAGTGTATCGAATACCGCGACTTTGTTTTCTTAAATATGACATTCCTTGGAAGTATATCTCTTTGATTTATTATTGATCCAATTAAAGTGTTTACTTTTCGTGCTGAATCGGCAGGTCTCACGTAATGTTAGACCGCATACTTCCTTTTGGGCCTTTTTTCTTTTATGAAGCTGGTAGGGTTTTCTTTTAAATGGTTGAATCATAAATTATTTAGTCCATGTTCATTAGAACAAAATCAAGTCGCACGCAACCACAATTAGGGGCAAATACATTCAAATATTGGGAATAAAAAAAAACCGCGTAATTTTCCTATAGAGAAAACAATTTTCATAAAATTGACTTTGTTTAAATCGGGGAGAAATACAACAAAAACAGCAACTTCATTAACCAATCTTGTACTTTTATTTCAAAAGTAAAAAAACATGTTTACCTGAAACTGAATATTGAAAGTGTAATGGTCCAGTAACGAGTGGGGATTATGGCTTCAATACATTAGATAAGAGGTTAATAAATTTCTCTGTTTTTACAACAGGCGCCATGGTGAGATGACGACATAGAAATTCTATTGATACAGTCGCTAGGATAACGATGTGTAAACACTTGGTTCCGGAGACAGAGAGAGTAAATTCAAGGCCTCGATCGGCTCCAATTCTTTATGATAGATGCAAACCTTCTTATGATGCGCTCATTTCTTCATCCCTTACAATTATTTTCAACTCAGTAATTGCCCTCAGGCAGTGCAGTAATTCATGCACGTTTCTATTTCTTTTGAAAGACAATTTGCTGTAGTATTGGCGGTGTCTGTTTGTAATGAAACCCAGATTTCTTTAGCCAGTCTCATTGAGCCCTCGTTCTCTTTAAATAGCGCCAAACAAACTGTTAAATAGGAAAAGATAAAACATTTTCGCGCCATTATGTCATTATTCCGAGATTTTGATCTACGCTGGCATAGTCACGTGATCTAATTCTTGTCTCTTTCATGAGGATCCTCATAACTTAAGCATTACGTGATGATCTATTAAGAGAAATAAAAACAAATGTTTGTTGTGGCATGGGAAATTTATTGAGGGGCTTTGTGTCAGTTACCATGTCAATTATATTTGCTGAATGTAAATGATCGAAATGAGAGAATAGATGAGTCTATCCGAATGCCGTGAATATACAAGCTAATGAGACCTAGTTTTTTCTCTCAGTTTCAAAAACAATACCTGAACAGAGACGATTTTCATGTTTTTTAATTTTTTTATACTTTGAAATAATTAACCGAATTATCTTTGGTTTGCTCATTCACGAGTACCTCGTGCACAAAAAATCTCTTTTTCAGGTAAACCTGTACATACCTCTAGTCATCTGATCAAAACTAAATATTTTATTTACCTATACCAGGCACGTAGCATCGCCACCCCCCCCCCCCCCCCCCCCCATTTTTGAGGAGGTAAAAATACACTCACATTGAATTAAAATGTTTAGGTGCCTCCCCTCCCCCTCAAATTTGGATTTTAAAGTTTGGCAAGTACATGTAGATTTTTTTTTATGATAGTCAAGATTTCAGATACATGCAAGTCTGCCACCCACCCACTTTCAAAAAAGAAAGCTACGTGCCTGTAGACATTTTTTAAAATGACCGTCACGTCCGCACGGCCACACTGAGAATAATAGTCCCGGGGCCTTCTAGTACATATCTGTATATATATAAGGTTACGTATGACCAGCAGACTGAGAGATAGCACAGACTGGACTGATAGTGGTAAAAACCACTTACAAGTATATTATATAAACACATAAAATAAATAAATGGTATTTCTCTTTTGACAAATTAATCTAAGCAAGGCCTTTTTTGGCCCAATTTATCTACAGACCTGAAAACATTAAGCATCTCTCTCCTCCGATACAAGCCATAAATTGGGATTAACTTAATCCTTTTTGTAAGGTTATTTGATTAAAATGCCATTAAAGTTACCATTAATATTAGCTATTTGGGACCCCTGATTTTTTGGGATTGTGCCGTGGGGTATTTTGAACCATCTTTGCTTTTGGCGATGTCTATCGAAGACCGTAGAATCCGTAGAGATTATTGCCGATTCCAGAAATTTTATTAAGATTTTCTGGCGAAATTGACGATCCAAATTAAGAGAAAATCAAAGAGAAATGGGCAGTGATGGATGGACTACCATTTTCAATTTGTCATCGGAACCCGGTTATGGGATCAAAAGGAACCATAGCTTAGCCTTTATCTTCCTGTAAAATATGTGTTCAGTGCATAACTCAAAATATTGCACTTAGAAACTCTAAAAACTTAGAAAACAACAAAACACTTTGTACTATATAATGCTTAAGGAATTTGATTTGCTTGAAATTTGTAAACAGCATGATAATCCACGTATTTATGCATTCCCTGATAATTATGGCTAATATCGAAGCCATCAAGAAATAAGTCTTGTCTGTGTTGAAATCGCGAAGGACTGGTTACTTTACTCGGGAAACGCGAGTATATTCATCAGCCCGTGATTCTATTGACGATGATGCGCTTACCCTCGTTCATTTATAGGGCTTTGCTGATAGATTTATGTCCATTTGGGGATGATGTAGGGATTTAAACTAATCCTCGCTAATCCCCTCATTTCTCACTACACTGGTATTTATGCAAAATCAAAAGTTAGCCATTTTTTATGATTTTTTTTATTTCAATGAAAAATTAATGTTGATGCTTTCTATTCGATAAAAAAAAAACCTGATCGAATCAATTTTTGTTTTACAAAAAAAATGTCACAGATTATGTCCATAAAACATTTCACTATTTCATGGATGATGGTATAGAAATGTTGTCATATGAAGGGTGCCAAATTATTTATGCCTTTTTATAACATTGTTGTTTGTTTGTGTTTTGTAGATGGGCTTGAAAGATAAAGAAACAAAAAGTCTGAATATCTTCGAAATAACACCAAAATAATCGTCCCGAAGCAGGACTACGGACTCACAACGACAATCACAAATTACGGTTTCATTGATATTTCTAAATTTTTATAATTATGCTTGAAGCTCTTGGCAAAATTAAAAAAAACAACAAAAAGTTTAATAACAGTGATTGTGTCCTTGACTTCTAAGATATGATCTTTAAGCAAGGTCACTATGGTTTGCTTTATTATAGGGTCACGTGATATCCATCTCGGTCTATTAACAACAATGGCGACGATGAGTAAGAGGGTAAAAAAACCTGTAACCTGGTAACGTTTAAAAACACAAAATAATAGTAAAAATTGTTCAAACCTTAACAAATATCATTTTGAGTGTTGCAAATATTCTACAATAAAATAATCATCTAATAATATTAATCTTGTATAGAACAAACCCCTCACAATTAATATTTCAAACTTTTCAGATTATATAGTACATGTATTACATTGTATAGTCGAGATCTACATGTAATCTACAACTTAATTTTGTATAGAATAAACCTCTCATAATATTTCAAACTTTTCAATTTGAAATATATAGTACATTTATACATATACATGTATTACATAATTATAGTAAGATCTACATGTACAAGGTAATTTTAAAAAAAAATTTATTTACAACTAAACTTAACATTGAAATGGACACGGGTCACACTGGTATATTAACAGAACAATAATGTGCTCTCGTTTTTTGGATAATTTGATTCATGCTCTCAGATAAAAATTAATTGATAACGAAAAATGTCAGTTTGCCTTTTCGGGATTGTATCTCTTTTGCCAGAAGGGGGGATTTGCGATCAATTTAGTACAGACCAACGAGAATTCTGCGATAAAACTTAGTATGTTAGTAATAACTGATATGAATGACAGTGGTTCTCGTCAAAGAATTTCCCTGGGCGAAGCTTTTGTAGCTAATACCCTTCAAATAGTTTCTAAGACCAGCGGTGCACCGCTTTACGTGTAAATTGCGCCTCCCTTATTTAGGTATTAGTTGTAATTAGATTTTTATCACTCATAATTTAAGTTTTCCATTAACTTTTTGTATGACACAGGACGTCAACAGATACATTGGTATAATCTGAATTGTTTATGATTATATGAAGGGGGTATGGTACAAACGAATTTTCATTCTTGATATGTAATAAAGTTAACTTATTCCTGGAAATTACAGATTAATGTCACGGTAACGCCCACGACGTTTAAAAAAAATTACAAACCTAGGTACAACACTGATATGATAAAGTCATTATAAATGCAATCTATAATGATTTAATTAGCTATCTATCTCTCAAATTGAATTTCGTGTATATATTTAAACCAGAATGGTGTTCGAACGCCATTACATTTTGTAAGGATTATAAAGTATATATGCAAATGTTTGCCATTCTGAGTGTAAATTATTCTGTTCTCAACATATCTGGGTCAACAATTCACCTTTCACGGCCAACCTAGTGTCTCATATAGTCAATAAAAAATTATCATCTCAAATATCTGTAAAAATCTTTACGATGGTGAGGCTATCATGATATTACATTAACCTAAAAAAAATGAAAATAGATATTCCTCTGCTCACATAGCCATGTCAGAGACATTGGACTCAAATTGGCGACCAAAGGGAAATAACTCCTTTACTTCCATCGAAAACGTCTTCCCAGAGTGTCGTGTTGCAGTTGTAAGTAACTATCATACACGGTCTTCACAGAGTCCCTATTTGAGACATATAGATTCCAAGTGTCGTGTTGCAGTTGTATGCAGAAATTTAAAATGGTATCTCTGAACACTACAAAAATAGATATGCAACACATTATAGGAAGACATCAGTTCCTCAGGCTGTAAAGTATCCTAGTCACAGAGTATGGGTGGGGGGGGGGGGGTTGAGTTACAAGTCTTTTTACAGGCATGTAGCATCGTTTTTGAAAGGGGGCCAAGATTCTTCCAAAAAATCTTGACAAGCAAAAAAAAAAAAAAAAAAGAAAAAAAAAGGGGGTAATTAGGACTTTCCAAAAATCTTCAAAATCATAATCCGGGGAGGGGGGGGGGGGTAGTAAATAGCTTCATTTTCAATCCTAATTTCCTTATTTTCATATTAGTTTTTTACAACCTCCCAAAAAAGTGGGGGGGGGGGGGCAACTCCATGATAACTCTGAATTTCTATTAATAAGCCATTAAATGTATGGGAAGAGAGAGAGAGAGAGAGAGAGAGAGAGAGAGAGAGAGAGAGAGAGAGAGAGAGAGAGAGAGAGAGAGATACCCTATCCATATATAAGTAACTTTAAACAAGTTTATACCTATTGTGGCCTGTAGCGTATCATGGTTATAAACAGTACCAGCATCTCCAGTAATTTGATATCGCAGTTTAGTACCTAACTGAAAAATGTTTAAATGTACGCCATTAGGGTTTATGAAATGATTTTTTTCTCTATTCAAACTTTTGATGAGAACAGCTGTATTCATTATGTCACTGCATCCCATGACGGAATTCTCAAAGGAACATGATTTCATATTTCGAATGCCATGCATTCGTTTTTCGACGATGTTGAATAAGAATCATTTAAGAATTATTTATCCGTCTATGATATAGAAGTTCCGTGCAAGGTATCATAGACAATTTGACCTTTACATGTAGTCCGTGTCCTAAGCAATGCAAAACAAATGCGTGTTGTAAGAGTGTTCGATTAGTGCGCAACAGCGACATAAATCGATGCAATTTACGTATATCGCTTGCTACCTGCTTCAAAATAAAATGAAACACCCAACCACTACTACATAATATGTATTATCTTTAAGCTATTTCTTTTCAACATCAAAGTAATGTAAAGAACATGTCTGTGATTGCAGAGTTTGTGTCTGCATGCATGTATCGCTTACTGCCAATACCGACGAAGATTTTTCTAAAGGGGGGGTCCGTCACCCCTCCCCCCGGGAAAGTCAAACTTATTTAATTCACATAATAAAGTTACCTAAAATATAAATACCCGGTAAAAAAACAAAAACCTCGCAATGTCGCAGATTTTAAAATCGATATAGCACAGAGGATAAGATTAGAAATTCATCAACATGAAGAATGACCTTTTTGAGATTATCGGAAATGTTCGTGAATTTAATTAAGATAACATATATTGTAGATGCAAAATTTCTTTAGCACTGTGATTTAAAAATACAAAATAATACGTAGGTTTTGTAAATTCTCACTTTATGCCACAAAATAAGTGTATTATTCCAGAGAATAAAGGGAACTTGAGTCTCAGATGTAGTGTTTGGGGGGGTTGATTTAAAAAAAAAATAGGTTGTGGAATTTCTGTATGCATATACTTTCAATATATAAACTTTTTTCTATATTTGTTGTTGAAGTCATACAGTGAAAATGAGAACCACCATGAGTACATTTTGCACTTTGATTTGCTTAAAACGTTGGGTTTGATCTACTTTTAAATAGCCATCGGGTTCGGTGTGCCTCTCTTTCCTGTTCGTTCGTTCGACTTTCCTCTGTCAAATCCTAATGATTATGATGGAGGATAATTAATGATGACAGACAAGATAATGGTGGTTTACAGAGAATGTACGACCTTTGATTGTCAGTTACATACAAATATATCAGGTTGTTCTACATGAAACAGAACATGCCGAAGGGTAGCAGCAAGTTGAAAGCCTGCCAAGAATATTGATAGGATGGTGCACAAACCAGCAGATGCATTTAGAACTTTTTCGGAATTCTAGAGGACTACGGTGTCCAACGGAAGTTTGAATTGTATGAATCTTTACCAATTGATCTAAGGATGGGGATTTTATGTTTGATAATGATGTGTTTATGGGGGTTGGCCATGAGTGGAGAGGATTGTATTCACCGCCCACCCACGCCCGAGGAGGTGAGAGTCAGGGAACATGAGTGTAAACAACCTGTTCATTATTCCTATATACAGTTATGAATGTAACGTGAACCAAGCACCTGTAAACTCACTTTTTGAAATAGTAATTTCCCTTGTGTGAAAGCATGAACTTATTTGACAAGCTTCATATCTTGACATTTATCATTTATGACACTAAAAATTTAATTAAGATATCCTTTGTTTGTTTTTCAGTGTTTGATATGAGTATTTTTTATAAGTGATTTTCACTTAAAATTAGGTTGTGACATGTAAATATCTTATATATCAGTCATGTGCATATTTAAATACATGTATATATACAATGTACTACGATGAAACACTTAACATAGTTATCTGGTTACTGGTTAACTCATGTAGCCCAAAAACTCTAATGCATAATGGGTCATATGATAAAAAATACAAGGAAAAATTATGTATCTATGATGTATAAGGACATTATATGACTTATCATATTTTATGAGTAAGTACTTGGCTACTTCATGCACTTAAAACTATTGAAATAAAATTTGATCAAAATAGGGTCAAATTAGACTACTAGTTAACCATTTTTTTATCACTAGTGATTTCCGTAATGGATTAGGGATTGATGAAATAAATATACAATGTAATTGTAATAGTTCTATTTCTGTAAATCAGAAGTGTCCTAAAATTATGCCAATATCAATGTGTAGTAAATGTATATAATATTACATGTGCATTTGAAGTTTTATTCTAACGACCATATTTTATATTAGGTTGTCTATGATGTGAAGTTGGATGATGACCACATAAACATCACTAAGAGAAGTGTCCATGAGAAACTAAGAATCAAAACTATCATTGACAGCAGCATTAAGAATCTTCCATATTCCCACCAGTTTCTCATCAATGTAAGTACATACAGTACATCAAAGTATTTTTGTAATTAAGCCAATTACCCTGATGAACAAGTACCGGTAAGTATCCTGCACTGTGCTACGTAAATGTTAAAAATAATTTTATACATTCTTGTAATGTTTAAAAGAATTTCATGTACCGGGTATCTCCAACTTTTAGTCCAGGGGTGTTGGAATCAGATATGTGGAAGGCAATTTCTTTGTATTGTAATTTTTTGAAAGGTTCATGCATTGGGATGTACCGGTAATTTGTGTTTTGCATTCATTGAATCTTTATGAAATTTGATACTTCATATTTATATGACTGTTATGAATTTTGTAGACCCTTGTCCAAGAGGCCGTTCAGTACTGGCAGAATGCACTCAAGGTCAAACGGTCCTGGGCAAGCACTATTCGCCTGAACAGGTAGGAAGACTGAACACTAACCATGTAGTTATTGTAATGCAATGTAGAGCAATGTTTACAGTAATTGTAATACATGTAATGTGTAGGTATGGTAGGTAAAACATTGGTTGCAGTGAATTTAATATATCATGTACATGTACAGTACAATGTAATCATAAAAGTAAAGCAATGTTTAGTCTGTTTATAATATGTACATGATGTAGGTATAGGAAGTAAAGCAATGTTTTATGCTGTGTTAAATATGATACTATCACGTACATATAGGTATTAGGAAGTTAAATCAATCTGACAATGATTGTAATACAATGTAGGTATTGGAAGTAAACTGATTTTATTCCAGTTGTTGTTGTCTTTTAGGGGGTGTGTCAAGAACATGGTTCTGTACAATGGGGGAAGCCGTTACTGTTCAGACTTCTGCTCTCCAACCACAACATGTGGAGATTTTGTCATTCCAGAGGATCATTTAAATGTAGGCTCTCATTAATTATACCCCCGCAAACGAAGTTTAGGGGGGTATATTGGTTTCACCCTGTCCGTCTGTCTGTCCGTCCGTCTGTCCGTCTGTCCGTCTGTCTGTAGACGCAACTTTGTCCCCCCTATAGAATTTTTTATTACTGCATGGAACAGTTTGAAAATTTGTACATATGTTGAACACCATCTGAAGATGTGCACCTGCAATTTTTTTTAAGATCAGACAAGATTTAATGATTTTATGACAGTTTTCATTTTCCTTATTCTATATATTGTACACTAATGTTGAAAAGTAAGGGAGGTAATCCTTACAGATTTTATCAATTAATTAATAGAAAACACTCTAAAATATATTTATATAAATACATCCAGATGGAGTTTTTTGTCTTTATGTCTTAATTAATAAAAAAAAATTATTTTTTATAAGTATTCTATCAACTGACAATGCAAAGTTTTTGTTTGTCAATGATAAATTCTTAGGAGCTAATAAGAACATCAAAGACAAGTGTGGCTGAATTCATTTGTCCCAAGGGAGCCATTATCTGATCCATGGTTCAGATGGAGCATGTGTTTACGGGAAATTTATAATCTGTAAAGTGGGTGATGGTTTTGGGGCTATTTTAAAACTGTTTCATGTAAACCAAAAGGTCTATCATTATAAGGAAATAAATAATATAATTATTAATAAAGAAGTTAAACTATTTTTAGAGGTTGTTTAAATTTATTTGTCAAGTAAATTGATGAAGTGACCCTATTGGACATTAATTTAAATGAAATTCAAAATTACTGATATGATTGTAGTGTTTTGGCAATTTTAAAATTGTTTGTAATATTAAATTTTCTTTTTTTTTACATATTTTTACATAGTATGGTAATTATATGGTAATGTTTTGGGAGTTTATTAAATTTAACAAGTTCATCAAAGAAAATCATAGTCCTATGGGATCAATTTTCTGATATGGAGTTCCATTGTGCCATAGAAGAAAGTGAGGAAAATTTGAAACAACTAATTGCATCTGTCAAGACTCTTATTAGAAAGATATTGAAAGTTTTATCAACAGAAGAGCATTGCTTGGCTACCAGTATTTCTATTCACTGCAAAGGGAGGGGTTATTGTCATTTTGTTGGTTTTTCTTTAAATCAATTAAATTAAAAAAATATATCATCAAATACATACATTTGTAAATGTATTACTGTTATAGATATGTATTTACAGTGAAATTCTGACAATTTTGATTTTAATTTTTCTTTGTTAACTTATTCTTCTTTTTTTTTACAATTCTAGAAATTTTTTTTTGTATGTGTTCCAAACCTTTATTATTCAATTCAATTT
Source organism: Magallana angulata (assembly GCF_025612915.1). Taxonomy (NCBI): domain Eukaryota; kingdom Metazoa; phylum Mollusca; class Bivalvia; order Ostreida; family Ostreidae; genus Magallana; species Magallana angulata. Next base: position 54,396,825 of record NC_069116.1, on the reverse strand, counting down.
TTTGTCCCATTTGAAAATAGCCTAGCGGGGGTATTAGTCCCATTAGGACAGTTCTAGTTAAATATTGGACACTTTTTCATTCAAGTTTGTAAGATGATATTTTATTTTGAAATTTGTTACCACCTGTAAACTAACTTTTGTTTCAATGAGAGAAATTTTAGCAAAAATTGCTTTGATATGATTTTGTGGAATCTTTGCAGCAATGCTACTATCATGACCCTAAAACCGGTCAGTTTCGAAGCTCTGGTCAAGCAGGGAAGGGCGTCACTAACGCAGACTTTATTCTGTATGTCGCCGCCTTGTCCTCAGTCAAATGTCAACACGCCAAAACCATCGCATACGCAGCTCACTGTCAACAGGAAATTGTCTTAGATAGGTATATATTACACCTGCATCTTATTGGAATATTTTTAAGCTTGTTGTTTAAAAAATTAAAGTTTATTTCATGGATATTTAGAATTACATGTATGTTGCACTCATTTAGAAATGATATAATTCTGCAGTTGATACATTTATTGACATGTCTATGTTGCAAATGTTGTAACAACAGAGAGTGTGTTGTAACACAAATTTGTGTTTTTATTTCAGACCTGTTGCAGGCTATATCAGTATTTGTCCAGATTCTGTGTCAACTCGTTCACATGATGTAACCCAGTTATTGTCTACCATGAAGCATGAAATTTTGCATGCATTGGTAAAGTATTCTCACTATCTCAACAGATTAATTTTTATAGAGCCAATTATGAAAATTTCTTTTAAAGTGCTTAGACCAGCGGTTTTTGTACATTGAAAAGATGCATTTCTTACGTGTATCAAAATAATTTCAGGGATTTTCCGCTGGCCTTTATGCTTTCTTTAGGGATCAGTTTGGAAACCCCCTCACACCAAGAGACCCGGACAGTAATAAGCCAAGGAGCATAGATACAGAGTAAGAGGAAAATGTGTTAAGTTCTTCACGTTATTTAAACCCAGTGCCATTTTAACCCAGTCACACTTATGAAAAATTTCACCCCAGTTTAATTTTACCATAACAAAGCTGTGTTTGATATTACATACCATTTTGAATAAGTTCCATTTTGTTTGAATTGATAATATTAAGACTGAATGGACTCAAAATAAAACAATTAACTTGCTTCCACAAGTGTATGAATAAAGATTGGCTCATACTCAATTGTGTTGAATTTTTTATAAAGCAGTTGTTTTGTTCTGTTCTTGTCAGATACAAGTTTTACATGTGGAGTAACCGAGTAATGAGGGAGGTGGTCAGGTATGGATGGAAAACAGCCCAGGGGAGAAGAAACAAGCGTGTTAACATGATTGTCACCCCAGCAGTGCAGGTAGTTAGGCCATCATTATGTTTTAGATACATGTATCATTGTTACACCAGTACACAGAATATCCTGTATAATATTAATATCAAGTTTCAATATTCTTTTCCTGTACACCCAAAAAATATTATTATATTATTATGAGTTTATCAGGTTCCATTACATTGTTTCAAATGCATTCACATTGATTAATTTTAAAAGCTTTTTAAAAAAAGGAATACTGGTTACTCAATTTTTGAAAAAAAGAAAATTTGAGTTTTTGCCCTTTTTAAATTTTGCATTGAGAACACTGGTAAATAAAATACCTGCCTGTCACATTGTATTGTTAAATTTCTGGCTGAGAATTTGAAATGCAGGAACCACTAATACTTGTATTTAAGTTTAAAATGTCACTTTCATCTTCATGCATTGTAAAAGTACATGTAATAGAAACCTCTGTGATATAACATTTGATTTTGGAAATAGATGTACTTGTAAACAGGATAATTAATATTGAAAATATTTTTTCCATTTGTCTGACTTTTAGAGAGAGGTACGGCGCCATTTTAATTGCCCCACTTTGGAGGGAGCAGAAGTGGAGAATCAAGGTATCTATGGAACATCCATCACACACTGGGAAAAACGACTGTTTGAGGTAACACACTTTCATCACCTATCAACTCTTTTCTCATGGGATTACTGATATTATATAAATAGTGCCTGTTTGGGAGGGTAACAGTTGAAATTGACACCCCGAGAAAACCATTGTCAACCGACGCGAAGCTGAGGTTGACAATGGTTTTCGAGGGGTGTCAATTTCAACTAATATCCTCCCAAACAGGCACTATTTATTTTGTTATACTGAATGTCTTTTTTAAAATTTTTAAGAAAATTTTACTGCTTTTATATAGGAATAACGTGAATTCTACAGCGAACCGTACGCGCATAATTTTCGCGCATGTAACATTTTTAATGTTACCCGTTGCCAAGTGCGTTGCTAACGCTGAGGGTAATAGTAAATATTATTAACTGCGTCTTAACCAATCAGAATTCAGTATTTAACATGAAAGTATAACAAAACCTTTTATTACATTTTTTAGGAATGAAAAATTATTGCTTACTACAGTATAAAAATTCTTACTAATTGTTAACAGAAATTTATCTGTTGGATTTATTGCCTTTCCCAATGTATCTTCATAGACAGTAATAAATCTTTAAGTGTTTCGTTTTGTGAATCTTCTTTGTAAATATACCAGTACAAAAGAAATGTAATGAAAAAATGTAATGAAAAATTTCTTTTGGCCTGCATGTTGCCATGTAGAACGTAGTTTGCTTCTTGGCAGGTAAAGAAATATATCCAGCAAACATTTGATGTATTTTATGCATGCAAGATCAGGGAAAAACAATGAGTAAACATATACTAAGTACCCGGTAATAATGATGTACCTTCTGCATTCATTTTCACAATATTAGTTTGTACTACATGTATATGTACAAACTGGTAAATGTACATGTATATTGTATTCATTCTTATAGAATGAAGTGATGACTGGAACATACACACAGAATCCAGTGGTTTCCAGAGTTACTCTGGCTCTTATGGAGGACACTGGGTAATTTTAACTATCTGCAGCATTTCTGACATTGCATGGCAGTTGAACACAATCATGAGGACATGTTATTCATTATATGCTGTCTACCTCTTTAGCTGGTATCAAGTGAATTACAACTTGGCTGAAGACCTGGAGTGGGGCAAGAACCTTGGCTGTGATTTTGTGAACAAGAGTTGTATGGAATGGATGGACCTACACCCACCCCCGTAAGTATTCACTCTAGTAACAGGGTTATCCATTGGTTAAAGGACTTACACCCACCCCCTTAAGTATTTACTCTAGTAACAGGGTTAGCCATTGGTTGATAGGCCTACACCCTGTAAGTATTTACACTAGTAACATGGTAGCCATTGGTTAAAGGACTTATACCCACCCCCTTAAGTATTTACTCTAATAACAGGGTTAGCCATTGGTTGATAGACCTACACCCACTTATGTAAGTCTTCACAATAATAACAGGGTTAGCTATTAGTAAAGATGGATTTACACTCACCCTTGAAACTCAACTTCTTTAGTCTTGTTACATTGTCAGCCATTACCGATACACGGTAGTGAAGCAAATTTTATTTTCTCATGAATCTTGGTTTGTGGGCTGAGGTTTATTGCCTTATCATAAACAGGTAAAGTGTTTAAAACTCACATACTTGAGAAAATACGAAAAATTAGTTCTTAACAGGATTTCCTGGATCAATTTAATATTTGTGTTGTACAAGGTCTGTATTTCTAAATTTACTTTTTTTGAGTCTGTATAAAGAAGCTGTGCTGAGCTTTTTACTGACATTTTAGAATTAAGGTAAACCAGTGATGATGCATGCATGTGTTTGAGAGAATGTCCTATTTATAAAAGTTCAAACATTGAATTTGTTGTAGGGCACAAGACATGTATCCATTCTGTAAGCAGATCAGACAGGGCATGTTGAAAACAGACTGTACTAGAGATAGAAGGGCTGTGGCATTCTGTAACCTTGTGACGTACTCCGGGCCACTACCACCTGAGTACCAGGTATGGAACCAGTGTTACTGTAAATTTGTTATATCACGTGAGTACTTGATTCCGCGATCTAGCTGTTTTTGTATCAAATCCATGAATATAAAATTGCGAATGAAGAACTTTTCTCCTTATTTCTTTTACTAATCAGCTCTTAAAAAATAAAGGCGAAGTAATAAACGTAAATAAATAAACAAAAATTTGTGAAGGGTGCTTCTCACGATTTTACACAAATATTAATTCCTCATGTTTAATTAGGAATCTACAGTAATGTCAGCAAAGGGACCTAATTCTTTACATTTACAGAACAACCTACGCGGCTACATGTATGTTGAGGCTGTCCGAAGCTAAATATATATCGAAAAATGATACTATTTTAATTATCAAAAAATGCTTTAACCGAGTGAGTTTCTTTAAACTTTTATTACATAAGTTAACAGTGGCATCCAACACTATATTTGATGTATTTTTGTGACGTCATATATTTTTCTTAAGCACGAGACGGGTGTATTCTAATACGGTAAATAATCTATAAAAATCGCATCAGCACAAGTGAATAATGACATTAAATCAAAACTATTTAATGAAAAATCCTTTGATAAGTAATGTATTTTGCAGTTCTTGCTGGGGGTTCATATAAATATATCGTTTATTTAAAATATTGTCAAAACATTTCGCACCGCCATCGAAATTAGGCACATTTTTACCTTTTAGGCTCGATTTACACAAAATCGGGTCAATCGGTAGGTTTCCCCCAGCAAGATTCACAGTGGTACTTATTTTCTCTCCCGATTTCACGTAAAATATACTAAGATTGTTTTTATCTTTCACTTGTGCCAAGCCGTTTTTTATATGCACATACATATCACCATTCATTAGATGACACGTAGCAGGGGGAGTCTAAAAACCATTAGTTTATGAATAGTTATTTACCTATTACGAAGCTTTAAAACTGTTGATTTTTGTATACTCCATATCGGTGATATTGAATTTAGTATCACTAGTATTTACAACAGTGTCTAGGTAAAGGAATTAAGCGGTTTTATTATGCACAATGAATATCACTTATTACGTTACGATACATTCCCTAAGAACGATCGAAAGGAATGCAGATTGTGACGTCAAAGTTAACTATGACGTCATATCTTATGAAGTACAGACAAGTGACTTTCTACATATCGCTGTGAAATTAATCGGGCAGCCTTAACATAGCCGCGTATCGAATATGTACCGCTTTAGTGAACAGAACAAGTTATGCATGTTTTATTTTGATTGCTGACCCAGTAATTATTTTACAGTATTTTACTTCCACTTCTGGGGTACAGTGGTCGGGAGATTACCAAAGATTGGGCGGCGCTGTAGAACTGGCTGACTACTGTCCGTATCTACAGGTAACTATCATTTTCATTGTTCAAATCTACAGGTAGAAATCATATTACTGTCCAAGTGGTATACATATATTACCATATCAGAGGTAAAAATCATTACAGTGCCAATATATACAGGTAAATATCATATTGACTAACGTATACATGTACATGTACATGTGCTGATATATATATTTGAGTGCTGTACATTGAATTTTGTTTTAAAAATTTCTACATTATCGTTTACTCTATTATGACGTCTTGGTCCAAAATTGAAATTAAATCATCTACATTAGGTAGTTTTAATACCAGTGTGTTCTAATTATGACTATTAATTGTCTGTAAGAGGCCACGATATATAGGGGACTAAATCATGACTAAGAAATACACCCAATATATAACTTTGTTAATCAATGGACAATGTCACCTGTTCAGTATTGGTAAAGTTTGAGGTCATTTCTTAAGTCCAAGGTCAAACAAATTGTAATGTTTGAATGTGTGCTGTTACATGTACCATTATGGTAATGTATGCATGTGGTTGTTGATTGCAAACAATCAGGTTCATTAAGATGATTGCAGCACTAATAAAGATACAGTATTTATTTTGTATTCTGTGTGTATTGTAGGAGTTTATATGGAGAGATAAGGAGGAGAGCATCCGGGACTCCAGGTGCTTCCTGACCGGAAATGTTCCAGGTGACATAGATACTATGGTTTTATTAATAATCAGGGACAATATTTTGGGGATTTTGATAAGGGCACAGTTTCGTAGATATGTAAATTAAAAGATTATAGATTTACTAATAAAATTTTTGTTGTACTGGTATTTCATACTTTTATGAAATATGGTGTATACTGTCTCTGTGATGTTTATCCCTGTTGTTGATTTTTGTTTTTATCAAGATTATGCACTTTTAAAATAATGATTTAAATGTTGTTTGATTTAATTTTCAGTGGGCTCTGCAAACTTTTATGGGGAGTATTTTGGGAGTGACTCTGTGTGTGTCAATCATGGATCTTCGTGGAGTTTCCGACAATGCAATAGACTGATCTACCCAACCCATCACGGAAGTGGATGCTACAGGGTATGGAAATACTCTTCTTCTTTAATTCTTAAATTATCATAGCCAATTAAGTAAAATACACTATAAATTCCACAAAATCATTACTGCCATAAAAGTAATGGTTTTCAGTTTATGTATAGGTTTATGATTTATCTTTCAGTTTGAGTGCAGTAACACTGCTGGGTTGGTGCTGTATGTAAATGGAATGAGCTACCAATGTCTACAGGCAGGGCAAAGAATCCGTGTACGATACGCATCCAAACATTACCTCCACGATGGAAGCATCGTTTGTCCTTATTGTCCAGATGTCTGTCAGGTTAGGGCTCCTCTATACAATGTTTAAACATTCCTGTCTAATGGATACATCATGTGTCTTCATTGTCCAGAAGTCGTTGAGTTGAATCATCAGTACAACAAATCATGATATTTGCATGTTCTATGGTGATGCTTTGTTTAACATTTAATTTCTGTAAATTTCTTTAAATTCTCGCGATTTGATACAAAACGGGGGAATTAAGTGTTTAAATGAAATAAGGAATTTTACTGTAAGTATAATTTTTTTCTTTTTTTTTTTAAGTTTTTAAGTTATTTTTTAAAATTTCAGAGCAAAGGAGTAGTGTGTCCACGTCAAGTTGTTCCCTACGACGTAGTCACTAACAATTTACCAGATCTGCGTGTTCCATGTGGTGCCATATCTTACCTGTCTGACAGAAGTCGAAATCTCATCAGTGTACTCAACTTACTCTGTTTATTGATATATTATTGCAACAGGTGATAATTAACCTATAATTATAGGCCAATTTTTTTTTTATTATGAACTACTGATATACATGCTGTTATGCAGGTTGAATTCATAGACTATAAGCCTCCTGCATACGGTATTCATTCCCAAATGTGCCTTTGTGTCTATGTATCCTGAAATACATGTAGAAATCAGATCTTATACATATACTCCACTTTTACATATACATAAAATGTATCTTCCAACTTAAATTGATCCAAATACTGATTTTATTCTATCCCTAACAAAAGAAAGTGTTGGCTCATAATGGGAAGGAGGGTTGGTGGTCAACTTATTAACGATCAGAACCTTATTAACATCAGAACTTATCAATGATCAGAACTTATTAACGATCAGAACTTATTAACGATCAGAACTTATCAACGATCAGAACTTATTAACGATCAGAACTTATTAACGATCAGAACTTATCAACGATCAGAACTTATTAACGATCAGAACTTATTAATGATCAGAACTTATTAACGATCAGAACTTATCAACGATCAGAACCTTATTAACAATCAGATCTGCAGTAAGCTTTTAATTGTGATATTTTGGCCATAAACTATCATTTAGTTAAAAAAGAATCTAAATATTTTAGCTTTAAAATTTGAACATTTTCCTAAATCTTTATTCAGAACTCTTAGTGTAAAGGAGGTAAATATAGCCAAAAAATGGCCATGACCATCCAGCTCTCACAAATTGGGTAACATTTTATTTCATTCTCACATGTTATTAAAAAGTGAGAATGAAAATGAGTTTATCTAATATTTATGGAACTGCAAGTATTAAAATAGTTTGGCATTGTCAGGTTGCTTAGCTCAGATAATGCTTTTGGATTGATACTTTTACAACATATACCTGGTATTGCTATTTTTGTGTTCCTACAGAGCATAATACATGGTTGTTTAGAATTTATGAGGAGGCATTCTCTTTATTATTATGTACAAATTAAAATCAGATGTTTCATTGGTTGTGAAATTTTCTTTGTGTAAAAGATTATGGTAGATTACTGTATGTCAAGTTTGCATTGATCTGTTTAGAATGAGACTCCATAGATTTTAAGAAAACGATAATATTTTTCTCAAGCTATCGGAAAATTAGAACAGTAAAACATGGTTATAACGAACACGCTTAAAACGAATGGATGCTTACAGCGAAGCGATTTTTATGTTACTGTATTACATGTTGTAAACTTGTTGGATATATTGAATTATGCTTATAACGAAGTAAAATTGCCAGTCCCTAGCACTTTATTATGAACGTCTTTTACTGTACCTGTAAAAAAAAAAAATTCATACAAAGGACATACAATATAACACAGCTACATGTAAGTTATCTGTGAGAAAGGTCTTTCAATTTTCCCTTCATTAAGGAAGATGAGCTTAATTAACATTGATCTTATGAATTTTGTGTCAGTGCAATAATTGACTCTGTGATGTATTGTTTTATAGGTTTCTAATGTTGTGTAACAAAACTTTTATGTTGGAGTTTTTACAGAATAGAGATTTTTTTAATGCACATGATTTAGGGATATTTTACAGTAAGCTGTTGGTAAACATGTAATAACATGCAAGACTTCTTTATATAACTTATACTTTTTGTTTTTTTATACACTGATTTTAAGGTGTATACAGGTGTGTTATTTTATTATACATGTGTTGAATTTTGTTAAAACCATATAATACTATGATTAGTACCTTAACACAGACATGTCTTGTATCAAAACTGTAACACATACATATATAGTACATTTTTAATATAAATCAGAATCCATGTATTTCTATCAGAAATTAAAGAAGAAAATATCATTTATTTGTAAATATAAAAAGAACATCTTAACAAATCAATTTAATGTTTTTTATGCATGTTTATTTATACTTCTTTGAATAAAGAACATATTTTTTCAATTGCTTTCGATTTGATTCATTCATTTGGATATGAACTTGGTTGGTATGTGATTTTTGTGCAATATCTAAAAGTTTCTTCTTTTTATAACCAATAGTTTTTACCCCTCTTTCTGACAGAAAATGATTTAACTAGTTGAGAGACATTGATAATAAATCTAGCAAAATCATTGTTGTTTACTTTGAGTAGATACTCAAGGCCGATGCACTTTCTCAGTCTCCTTTTTGGGAGAAATGCACAGGTGTGGCAATTGTTAATTTTGGTGAACTACTTGCACTAGCTGTACCTGCATGTTTTCTATCTGATTTGTGTATACATGAAATAGATTTGTATTCGGAACGACTTTATTTTACCGGTCCCCCAAAAAAGGCGCTAAAATGTAGTATTGCCATAGGCGATTTTTCTTTATATAAGATCGCATGAGCGATAGAATAAAATGAAAAAATCGAAATCCATGGTAGTTTTTATGGTTTAAAAATTCTTTTTTTAAAATGAGAGTTTTCAACCTAATTTTAAAATAAATTTTAATATATATTGATCTATATAAAGTGAATAACGATGATGAATGATCGTTAACGAAGCGCGAGCTGTGCACGCCTTGTGGTGTAATTTTCATAGTTTGACAGCTGCAATGTAAATATAAATACATGTGATGCCGCTGAAGCTTAAAGATCTAGTATTCTTTTAACAAATTAACGGTTTTAATATATTCTGTTAAATAAAATAAAAAGATTGTGGCTCCAATCCTGTTTAAAACTGGTGCCGTAACCAGGATCATATACCAAATAAAGGTGTACCCCCGTATTATGATTTTATATAAAACAGTGATGGATATATATATATATATATATATATATATATATATATATATATACATATATATATATATATATATATATATGTATATATATATATATATATATATATATATATATATATATATATATATATATATATATATATATATATATATATATATATATATATATATATATATCTCTGTGGAAGAAGCAAAGTAAAGCCGATTACCATTATATTTTTTAGATTATACATGTATTTGTTATTGAAGTAACTAATTATATTTTGATAAAACAGTTGTCATTTCAAAAAAGAAAAAAAAAACAAAGAAGGCATGTTTTATAAAAATAAGTAATTTCCGTATTTATCCGGATTATGAAATTTCAAAAATGTAGAGGTAAATTTTGTCACGTGACAAAAACATGGCGGACGTCCCCAACACAAACCCGTTCCTCGATGACGAGGACGTGGAAAAGCCTGGGATTACGGTTACAGGTGAAAATGACATCGAATCTCAGGCTGCAAAGACGAGCGACCACCATGAACTTTCGTTGGATGCACTTGCTGCGAGCCTACTGAAGGAAAACTTTGTGTTGACAGCTCTTGAGTTTCACACCGAGCTTTTGGAGACCGGAAGAGAAATCCCACGTCTTCGGGATTATTTCTCCAATCCGGGAAATTTTGAGCGTACCAAAGATGAATTTGGAACTGCTTCATTACGTAATGTTTCTGAATTGCTAATTGTTTTGTCAGTTTATGATAATATTGCGCAATGAAATGTCAACCGTGTGACTATATTGAGCAGGTCCAGTACAATCTCTTGATTTAGCTATATAGCTTGAAAAAGCTATATAGCTTTATAAAGCTATTCAAAATAGCTTGATAAAGCTATTTATGTGCAGTTTTTTAAGAAAATATTTATTGTAAGAAATTGACAATAAATCGCAATCAACTTGCTACTCATATTTGCACAACTGACCATTATAAACTTGACCACAATTAAAGATAGTTTTAACACTGCAGCTTTTAAACACTTATAAGCAAAAAATATATTTCCATTGTTTGGGTAACTGTTTACCACTTTGTGTGCAATGAGGCGTTGATAAGTATGATATCTTCTCATTGTGATAAATTATTACCAATCAATTATCTTGTCAACCATAACTGACCTCCTTTATATTTCATTCAAGAAGTAACTGTGTGGTCATGAATCAGTTGCCCCAAAACTTTTAGTGCAAAGTCTCTTAAGGAGACGCAAATTGATGAGTAATCTTTACATGCATTGTTCACAGAACACTTCAAAGTTAAAAACTATCACTGGACTAAAGTGCGATTTTTTATACCTACTGATAAAATTAAAAATTTAAGAAAAATGTATGACAAAATAGCTAAATGAAGCTATTCTGAATAGCTTAATAAAGCTATTTAGCTTATTCAAGCTATATAGCTAAATCTGGAGATTGTACTGGACCTGTTGAGTAGGTACTGTGCATATCTTGTTTTGGTCATAGCGCGACAATGATGTTTCATTACATCGGACTGCCCAAAAGCTTTTTGATATAATGCTAAGATATGTTTAATCAACTTAATGTTTAGGATTCCGAAAGTTGTATTGCAATTTGTGATAACAAATTTTGAAATTATTCATAAGAGTCTCTAATTCATTATTTTTTATGTGCCGATATTTTTATGGCTAATGCTATGATTGCTGATATTAAATTGTATGCTGTCAATTTAGCAATCAGATAATCACAAGGTATCCATTTCTCCTAACCTATTGAAATTTTATTAACTTAAACACTTCAGAGAATATATTTTGACTAGTCTGCGATACTGCCATCATTTAATTGTAGTAGCTGCATTGTTACTATACTAATTTGAAAGATGAAGTTCAAAATATTTTATGTTTGAAATTATAGATAGGACCTCGAGCATACAAACCTTCGATTCTTTGGACTTTGCCAGATATTCTGATGATGGAGGCGGGCAAGTTGATGAACGAGTAGCAGGTACATTAAATTAAAAAAATTTAAAAATAAAAAATATATTTTCTTAAATAAACACCAGCTTAAGACATGTGTGGGATAAAATGTTAATGCAGAATTATTCAAAGCATTGTAAGTTGTTGTTTTTTTTTAAGCCAAAGTTGAACAAGTAGTTGGTGACGTGATATCCTTGCATTGAATGATTGAGTATTTTTAAAATTATGTCATATAAACCTTTATGAATTTAGGAATAATTTTATTGATTTAAGTATTATGAACTGGCTTTTATTTTGCCTTTTCCATTACAATGTTATGTTTTGCAGTTCTGGAGTTTGAGCTGAGAAAAGCCCAAGAAACTATTAAATCACTTCGAGCTAGTTTAACACAGGAAGCAGGTAAATTGTTCTAATGTTTTGAATTTGATCGGTCCAATGAAAAAAAATGTTAACTGTTATTTGATTCAAATATTAACATACATTAATAATAACATGATTTATGGAAAAAAGAAATTTTAAGTTGTAACCTGATTTACAGAAAATGAGTTAGGGTCCACAGAACAGGTCAATGAGGGCGTGGTGACCCTGGGTCAAGAGGAGGCCATTAAACCACTGGACAAGAAAGCCATTAATTTCCTGATCAATGAGTATCTCCTCCTCCAAAACTACAAACTCACAGCAGTCACATTCTCTGAGGAGAATGAGGACCAGGTAAGGATAGAGCTGTAAGTACAATCATGTTGTTGAGGGCAAGCTTCATGGTGATGAAGAATAAGAACGCACCTGCTTGGTTTTTTTATGCTGGGACAGGATTTTGAGGACTGGGATGATGTTGGCTTGAACATGGCTCGTCCTCCGAGTTTGCTGCATCTGTACAAGGATTATGGCAACCATGCCACTCCAGTAATGTCAACTGAGGACTTTCACTGCCAGGTAGAGCTGGAGAGGGAGGAAGACCAAAAGCTGTGGGAGGAATGGACCGATCTGAAATCTCAGTTGGTGAGTTCTGTCAGTCCTCAAAATGAATCAAGATGCCAACATTTTTGACAGATGATACATGTATTATATTTGTGATTTAGAATAGAATATAGCAATGATCCAAGGTCAAGGTCACATCATCATGTTGTTGTTGATTTGACCTTGAACTTTACACAAATTTGATTTTATAATTTTATCATATTAAAAGTTGATATTGTTCCAAACATGTACAATAGAAATGATGTTCAGCCAATGTAGCATTAAGATGTAGAATAGTGGAGAATTTATACTTTGAACTGGGGTATCTACATTTTATTGATTTTATGTTTATATTTAATTTACAGGAATCTAAGGTTGCTGACCTTGAAAATCAAATTGATGTTTGTAAGAAAGAAAACCAGAGCTTGAAATCCCAGATTACTGAATTATATGAGTAAGTTTAATGCATCAGAATTTATTTATGATATATTCTATTTAGATTATTTTATGTTACAATTATGATGATAATATCTGAGATACACAAACTCTATTATATTTACCAGGATCAGCAATTAAAATTATGTGTTAATTATTATATATTAGGTTGACTGTAGCAGGTATTCCTTGGGGGGGTTTTTGTTCTTTATATTTTTCCATATTAAAAATTTCTTCCCATTTAGCCAAAGATCTGAAAACCAAATGATATACAGTTTTACTCCTTCAAAAAAGCATTCCATTTCCATCAATCAGGATAATGATTGCACATTGGGTGTTGACAATTCTGTAAACAATTGTAATGAGGAATGTGATAGGACAGATGTGACTGATTCAGTGAAGGATAGTGATAGTAAGGCTAAGTCTGTGATAAATGGGGACCAGTCCAGGGACCGAGACATTAGTGAAGGGTCGTCAGAGTCCGTCGTGGTGCTGGACAGAAATGGAAGCTTAGACGACAGAAGTCCGACAATGACCATGAGCCCCACCTCAGAGAGCACAGAAGACACATCAAAAAGGTCAGCTATATCAGAGTATCCCAAGTGTTAATATTTTACAGTATCTTGTGAGTTGAGAAGAAACAAATGAGAAAAAGAAAAATTAGGGGTTCTTTTTTTTTTTTTGCTAGGCATTTGACGCCAACATTCAGAAAATCATTACTAGATGTTTGTTTTCATGTTTCTAAAGACAATCGTATTGTGCATGAGGTAAGAAAAATTTACATTCAGAAATGATTTTTGTGTTTTTCATGTCATTTCTTATTAAAAGTATGAGTAGGTATACAATGTCATGCCTTTAACCATCCAGATTTATTTGTTTGTAGGTTTCGCAGATCATTGGTGCAGACAGAGACCATATCATCACCATGTTGGCTCGCTGTCTCCCTCATATCGTACCCAATGTGCTCCTGGCCAAGAGAGAGGTTTGTCTCTTGTTTTCTTGCAATATACAGGTTGTACATTACATGTTCTATGAGTAGGCTTACCCAACATTTCATTTTCACCCCATTTACCAACAATTATTCAAAAAGGAAAATTAAGTAGGATTGCATATGTATTTTAGGGAAGGAATTCTGCTCAAATTTTAAAAAACAAGTTGAATTTCTATGTTGTTTAGTGAACAGTAAAAAGAGACAATTTTAACGGTATATATGGAAGCCTTAAATATTATATTAAATATTATAAGCCATTGAATAAAAATACTTAAAACTGAAGAAAATAACATTTGATACATTGTAATGAACTAGTCAAAGGGTTCTCAAAGATTCAGACACTATAAACATTTACTGTGCAAACCTTGGGTATTCATTAATAATGGTTGATTCGACAGGAGTTAATTCCCTTGATACTATGCACAGCCATGCTGCATCCAGATTCCAAGGAGAGGGACAAACTCCTAAACATACTTTTTAACCTGATCAAAAAACCAGATGAAGAACAAAGGTTTGTTAGCTAAAATAATGAATAATCAAAGAAATGTAGATATAGTTGAATTTTTGTATTAATTTTATAATCTTATAAAGAGAGCTGAATGGATTTGGTCATTTTTAGACTATTTTTATATCTCTTAAAAGAGTTATGCATAAAGATACCGGTATAATCTAGACCTATAATATAAGGACTTTTTCCATACAATAAAATAATTCATAACTTAAAAAATGAAACAAATCAAATATAAATGTTTAAGGCTGAAAATTATAAAATTTATAAATGTTGACTTAGGTTAATTAAAAGTATAAATCCTTTTGGTTTCTGATTGACAGACAGATGATAATGACAGGCTGTGTGGCCTTTGCACAACACACAGGAAGTGCTCGGCTGATGGAAGAACTCCTCCCCCAGTGCTGGGAACAGGTTAGAGTCTCCTACAGGAGTATTAATGCAAAGACGATTGGTTTGGTAAAAAAAGGAAATGAAATTAAAAATTCCATTAAGTCAATGTTACTCTTTTGCTTAGAACAAGTGTTTATTAGGGAAGTAACAAAGTAACAAAATTATGCCAATACATTTTATTTTGAAATTTTTTAATATGTGAGAAACTGACAATAAAAGTTTTTTTGCCATTTGAAATATTTTGTTATGGGTATAATTGCACAAAGTTTCTCATTACTTCTGGCTCTTTGGCTTTTACATATCACGATGCAAAATATAGTTCTGTTCAGTTAGCTAAAGCATTGAAATTTATTTGTCCAGATAAATCACAAGTACCCTGAGAGAAGAATCCTGGTGGCTGAGGCCTGTGGGGCGCTGGCATCCTACTTACCAGTCAGTATTTACATCATGTATATAGTAACATCTTACTCTCCTTACATCATGGTGTGTGAATCATCTTATCACATTGACAAGGCAAAAAACAAGTTGTGATAAGTCTGTGTTTTTTCAACACTGAGTTAATAGATCTAGACGAAACTGTTTTAATGGGTACCAGTATTTGTTGAAGACATTAGTTTATTAAAGACCGAGATTTGTATGATAGACTGATTTCTGAGGGTTTTTTGGTAGTGTGATTTGTATTTGATATTCTGAGTTTGCATTAAAGACTGAGATTCTGAGCTTTATTATAGACAGAAATTCTAAGTTTGTATTGTAGACTGAGATTCTAAGTTTGTATTTATACATGTACTAAGATTTTGAGTTTGTATTGTATACTGATATTATGAGTTTGTTTTTAGCTCACCGAGACGAAGTCAGGGGGAGCTTATGCTATACCCTCGGCGTCGGTGTCGGCGTCGGCGTCCGGACCTGGTTAAAGGTTTTTGTTGCAGGTCCTGTATCTAAGCTATTACTTGTCCTATCTTCACCAAACTTGCATGGATGATGCATCTGGACCTACTTATGGACTTGAAAGACTTGGATGCTGAATCTGAGTCCTAAATTTCAGATACTGGAGGAGGTTCAGGTTGTTGGACTAGGTTAAAGTTTTTGTTGCAGGTGCCCTTTGATAGCAATATCTAAGTTACTGCAGGTCCGTACTTCACCAAACTTACATGGATGGTGTGTCTTATGATACTGATGCACCTGATAGGCTTGAGTGCTGAATCTGAGCTAAAGGTTTCGGATGCTGAAGGAGGTTAAGGTTATTGGAGCAGGTTAAAGTTTTTGTTGCAGGTGCCCTTTGATAGCAATATCTAATTTACTGCTGGTCCGTACTTCACCAAACTTGCATGGATGGTGTGTCTTATAATACTGATGCACCAGGCAGGCTTGGGTGCTGAATATGAGCTATAGGTTACAGATGCTGAAGGAGGTGAAGGTTTTTAGAGCTGGATAAAGTTTTTGTTGCAGGTGCCCTCTGATGATTATATCTTAGTTACTACTTGTCCTAACTTCACCAGACTTCCATGGATGGTGTGTCTTATGATACTGATGCACCAGACAAGCTTGAATGCTGAATCTGAGCCATAGGTTTTGGATGCTGGAGGAGGTTAAGGTTTTTGGAGCTGGTAAAAGTTTTTGAAACAGGTGCCCTCTTATGATTATATCTTAGTTATTATTTGTCCTAACTTCACCAGACTTCCAGTCTAATGATACTGATGCACCTGACAGGCTTGAATGCTGAGTCTGAGCCATAGGTTTCAGATGCTGGATATGGTTAAGTTTTTTGGAACAGGTCACATGTTTAATAGATAATAGTACTATTTCAAACTCACATAGTTGATTAAACTGTAATATGAATGAATCACAGAGGAAGCTCCAGTTGCAGAGCTTGATCTCCATTATCAAGGATGCTAAAAAATATATCTTAGTTATTACAGGTCCTAACTTCACCAAACTTGAATGGATGGTGTGTTTTATGATACAGATGCACCTGACAGGCATGGATGTTGAATCTGAGCCATAGGTTGCGGATGCTGGAGCAGGTTAAGGTTTTAATTGCTAGTGCCCTCTGATGATGATATCTTAGTTATTACTGGTCTGAACTTAACCAAACTTGCATGGAGATGCGTCTTATGTATACTGATGCACCTGACAGGCTTGAATGCTGAATCTGAGCCATAGGTTTCGGATGCTTGATAATGTTTAGTTTTTTTGGAACAGGTCACATGTTTTATAGATGATAGCTTGCATAGTTGATTTGACTATATTTTAAATGAAACGCAGAGGTTGCTTCAGATGCAGAGCCTGATCTCCATTATCAAGGATGGTAAAGAAATCTCCTACCTCACTCAAACCCTCGATAGATAGATGTGTTAGTTGATAAATGATATAACATGATTCCTATGATATAGTATTGTATGGTATGAAACAATATTGTTTAATATGATACAATATAATATCATATGTAATATTATAAAGAGTTATATGATACGATATGATATTGTATCAATTTTTTGATATTTTATGTTATGATAATGTATCATGATATCATCATGTATAGTATTGTATATTATGATACAATATTGTGTGATATTGTATTGTTAAATTATTATTTTATCACATGATACTATTACATAAGATATTGCAAAATATAATATTGTATCCTATGATACAATATTGTATATTCTATAATATTGTATCATACGATATTGTATATGATATTAGTTTCTGTAATATAGAATTATATCACATGAAATTGTATATACGATACTTTAATATTTTATAATATCGTATCATACGATATTGTATAATAATTATGATATTGGTTTATAATATGATATATTTTCACATTACATGAAATTGTTTTGTATGATATTGTAAAATATATTATTGTATCATATGATACAATATGTATAATACGATATTGTATTATATAATATTTTACTATATCACATAATATTGTATCATATGATACAATATCATATTATGTATCAAAAATGATACAGTATCATACAAAATCATACTATATTATACAATATAATATCATATGTTTCAATGTTATGATGTATTATGTAATATGATATTGTAATATAATACTATATTGTTTTATATATTATGATATTGTATTATGTGATCAAATACAATAACGTATAACACAATACAATGTCATATCATACGTTACAATATCATATCTCATCATTGTTTATTATGGTATTTTATTGTATTATATGATATATGTTGTAAAAATGATAGGATGCAATATTTAATATTATATTATTGTTTTGATTAACATATGAACATATGATTATCATACAATTTTTTAACAGATGATATAGGATATTGTGTCAAAACAGAATCCATGAATATCCAAGATCATAAAGTATGATTTTCATTTAATATGATAAAAATGGTCTCATAAAGGTAAAGTCTCATAAGGGTGATGTCTCGTCTCAGTGAGCTTTGTAATCTGTGATTACCTATGTTTATACATGTACTATGATTTTGAGTTTGTATTGTATACTGATATTATGAGTTTGCATTATAGACAAAGAATTTGAGTTTTTATTGTAGACTGGGATTTTAAATTTGTACTGTAGACTCAGATTCTGAATTTCTGCAATAGACTGAAATTTTTATTTTATATTGTAGACGGAGATTCTTAGTTCGCTGATCCTGTCAATGCTGCAGCAAATGATGGTGGATGACAAGGAGGCAGAAGTCCGGGAAGCCGTCGTTCGCAGCCTCGGAATCTTGTTTGGATTTATCAGCGATACAGACAAGTACACTCAGGTAGGAAGAAGGGAAGTCCTGCACCATTTATACGCGTCTTACTCTCAGGAACAAAAGTGTCATGAATATATGTACTTCTTGCGTTTCTGGGAGTTTATGTTAGATACTCATACAATGATTTGCAGTGTAGATAGATTTAAGTTGATTGATAAAATTTATTTTTATTCATTACTTTGATATTGTTAAGATCATTTGCCTTATGTTCCTGCCACACATATATTAATTTTTTACTGATAAAAGGTGAACATGTACTAGTTTGGCCTACAGTCTCTAGTATGGTGGTAAAGGTGACTAACTCTATCATGTGTTTAGAAATCATTTTCCTCATCAAATTTGTGTCACAAGTACCGTATATACAGTAATTTTTGCGATGATCTAATTTTTGCTTTTTGGGCAATCTCTTTCAAATTGCAAAATACACAGAAATTTTATCCTGTATCATTTTCTATAAGACATTTTTAAAATTGCAAAAAATGACTGAGGCAGATTAAAAATGCTACGTATTTTCCCCATTTTCGCAAATCTTGTGACAAGCAAAAAAAGCCCAGGTATACGGTATTATTGAAAACCATTGAGAATTGTAACTTGGCTTTGTAGGGTTGTGAACTCCTGTGGACGTCCCTGAAGGACCCCTCGGAGCGAGTGGTGATGACGGCCCTCCATGTCTTTCTGCCGTCCCTCGCTGTGTGGGCCGACGAACTGGATAAACTCCAGCATAGTTTGATCCACAGTGTGGTCAGGGACCTGGAAGAACTAGTTAAGGCAATTCCCTGATGGGAACCAGTTTAATCCCTCTTCTTCTTTCGCTAGACACCCTCTGTTAAAGAAGCATCCACTTATATATGTAACAGATTGCTGTGAAGAAATTCAATACTATAAATTGTTAACGCTTATGACAATCAGAAAAAAATTCAAATCAATTTCATTTTGACTAGAAAAAAGCTTGAAGTAAAGGGAAAAACAAATTCAATTACTGGTAAAAATGATGCTCTTTTAACAGATCTGCTTTATATATATATATATTTTTTTTAATATTTGTAGTTTTGCTTAATTGATTTAACTTTTCATTTTACCTTACAAAATACGTGTATCAATGATTTTAACGTTTTAGCTTTTACTTAATTGCGAAAAAATGTATAAGATGCCATTTACAAAAACATATTTTTTTTTAATCATTTGGAAAACTGTGTTAGATTTGTTTTGCATTTGATGTGTTTTTTTGCCACTGGTTTCCACTAGACTTCTGATGAGCACAACTTCCTCTCGGTATTGTATAAATCAGAAATATTCTGTAAAGCTGTTTTTATCTATTTTTATTACAATATACATGTTTATTGATTACTGTATACATGTAACATGTACAAACATGACACTTAGTACACATGATCAAAATCTTACAATTATTTGCTCTTTTTTTTCAAGTTATGTACATATATTTAATTTCATCTGTAAATTTCCTTATTTTGCTAAGAATGTATTTTTCTGGGTTCTTGCAGTAGAAGGGCCACTCTCTTTGCTCTCTGCACTTGAATGTAAAATTTAAGAAATAAATTTTTATTATTGCCCTAATCATGATTTTTTTTAAAAGTAGTTAATTTTGGTTTCCTTTTTATATTTTCAACACATTGTACTAAAAATTTATCCATATTTTTTTCTTTACACAATAAAAAAACTTCTGTATATTTTGCATATTTATTGCATATCCGCTAAGAGAAAGTTTCAAGTATTTCATTCTCAATTCTTGATCTTTTTTCTTTTGATTTTATATAGAATTTTTTACACTAGTATTTTAAATACCAAACGATCAGATAGTTTAAGTACCGCTAATTACAGAATATTTCTGCCACTCTTTTGGTGATGGTTAATCCTAATATCAATCTTAATCCATTTTTAATTACATGTTTATATTGGTATAATTCTAATTAATACTTATATTATTGTAAAGCAAAATAAGTTTTTAATTAATTCAAAATTTTATCAAAAGAAGACGGACATTTCCTTTCATGGCCAGTTTTGTACATGGTAGAACTTGTGTATATTTCAGTGTGCTCTGGCGGCACAGAAAGCCTCAAATAGTACTCACATTCCACTGAACGAGTCACGGTTCATGAATTCGATGGCGGCCCTACAAGAGCTGATCTCCTTCCTGTATGTGTCCGTCATAAAGACGGGGCCATACTCTGACAGAGTCGGTGAAGTTCTGCACAATGTGGTGGACGTTGATAGTCAGTACCCGACTACTTCTTGTTTCGTAATCACAGTAAATTATTAAAAAACAAAAGCTCTTCATGACAGTTATGTATCTTGTTTTTGCTATTACAGAATTGGGCTTCAAGCTAAATTTTTTATGTAAATTTGATATTTTCCATTGCGGTTTACTTGAATATAAATTCTATAATATTTGTATACTGATAATTCAATTTTCCATCATTAATTTATTCTTATGACATATGAAATGATAAGTTTTTTTTATGTGTTTCAAATATATGAAACTTATGCTCTGTTTGCCTTATCAATTGCTAATATTTTTGTTTTCATGGAGGAATTATCTTTTTTCCAGTATCTCGTTTTCCCAAACCAAGCTCCATACTTAGCGACCTAAAGGTGGTCTGTGGTGACAAGGATCAGTTGTCTGCCTTTGTTCATTTATTCGAAAATCATATTGGAAAAGAATGGTTTGAACCGTGGGATTCTTTCAACTGGGTTGTGAATAATTTGTAAGTGAAAATGTCAAATAACTGCCTTCAGATGTTAAAAGTTTCAACATATAGCATTTTTATTGTTCATTGTCAAAGTTTTTGAATCACATGTAGAACAATTTTAATCTAAGCTTTCGACTGTATTAACCTTTCCTTGACAGAATTCCTCGACTACTAGAAGTTGTGTTAGGGGCAGGTCTAGCCCTACCCAAAATTGTGAATAGTTTATGTCGATGCTTTTTTCTGCTATCTCGGACATTTGGAAAAGTTTTTGTGGAGAAAAGGGCAAGTATTTTAATTTGGCAATTACTAAATATTGGTCAGTCATTAACATTAAGATTTTATCAGATATTTTCATTAATGGGAAAAAAATATGTTCCTGTATATGTTAAGTTTATCCTCATATGATTATAATTTTAGTTTTTATGGCTTAGATTAATTTGTATTTTTTTTTTTCAGTTGAGACCAAAATTTATTGAGTTAATGGTACTGACAGATGAGCATACAGGTATGTTGTTAAGACTTTTAACACATGTTTATTAATGAATGCTGAACAAATGTGTATGAATCAATACACTCTACTGCATGTCATACATGTATGTTTTTTTTTTAAATTTAAATTTTTTAAAAATTTCAGTTTAGAGCAGGTGCATTGTTTCTTACAGATCACCGTGGTTACGCTGCTGCCAAGCA
Organism: Magallana angulata; assembly: GCF_025612915.1. Taxonomy (NCBI): domain Eukaryota; kingdom Metazoa; phylum Mollusca; class Bivalvia; order Ostreida; family Ostreidae; genus Magallana; species Magallana angulata. The sequence goes on along the minus strand of NC_069116.1, from coordinate 54,374,565 downwards.
GACGAGTGTCACCACATGTGTCGTCCCGGTCTATGCTGCCGGAGTTCTGTCTGCATTCAACTCTGTACGAATTATCGCCTTAATTGATTTCTAGCTTAATTTATATTATTAGCAATCATTTACAAAAATACAGTAAGATACAGTTAAAAACAGTAACAGTTGACAGGCTTATAACAAAGTCAAGCTTACACTAAAGTCAGTTTCCTTTCAATTATCTTAAAATTATATCATAAGAAGTCAGTTTCATTCCAATTATTTTAACTTTGTATCATAAACTTACTGAATATAGAGAATGATGGTTGTTGTAACAAATTAAAAAGCACTCATCCTTGACATTTTGCTCTGTGTTCTACTGTATTTAAAATGAAAAATGAGATTATGTATTATATTTGCGATCCTTGATGTTGCGATCCCTGATGATGTATTTGAAGTGACATCCTTTGTTGTTTTATGTAATAAAGGAAGAAGACAGACAACAGCTGAGTCAGTTCCTACAAGAAATCCTCTGTACTTTGTCCATATATCAAGCCCCACTGGACAGTTTAAAGGCAGCCTTCACTGAACTCAGGTAGGCATTTTGTGGTCGTGAAGACTGAAAAGTGTCTGTCCACGAAATTACATGCATGTCACCACAACCTGCAAATCTTGGGCAGTCTGTATTGTCCCCAGCTAAATTACATGTAAATTATGTTAATTTAATGATGTCTGCACATATTCATACCTTGAATCAAATGTAATTAACCTGTGAAGTTTATACGTTTGAATTTCAACTTTTTCCTGTTTGACTTTTCGGTAGCTCCACCCACAGTAACCACGAGTTGCTGCTGACCGTGCTGTGGGATGCCGTCGTCCACACCTCGCCTCAGGTCCGAGCAACGTCAGCCAGACTGTTTGAGGTAATCTCTCTTCGTAAACCAACATTTATATGCTTGCTAGAAAATTTCACAAGCTTTGCAAGTACATCTCATATGCGAATATTTTTTTGCTGTTAGTTTTAGGTTCTGTTGCAAAAAGAAGTCAATGCGAATCAATTGAGTTAATCAATTATTAATCTGAACATAAAGTTGTCAGTTAGTAATTTTCAAGAAAAAAGCTATTTAATGTAGTGATGTATTGAGGCATAGAAATGCTAATCCTGTAATATTTTTTGTTGTAGCTGATGGTGAAGGGGGTCGGAGAGAATCTCATCTCAACCCGCGTCTTTCCTGCTCTAGTCACCCTTGGTACAGATCCAGAGATGTAAGTACTCTCACAGTACAAACTTCTTTTTGGATATCTAGGTTATAAAAAGCATCCGCCTTGGCTGATTTTTTAGACAATATTTAGACAACTACAATAATGACTATCTACATATTGCTCTGTGTCTCCAACACAAAATTATCACATTGATTTGGGGTATTGTGGTACAATATAATGCAGTAACTGTAAATATGTAATTATATGACTGTATTTAGACAGTGACATTGAAACTTTCATAGAAGATAATGATAATGGATTCAAAACACTTTTAAGATTTTCTTTTGTTGAGTGGATACTCCCTATAAATTTCCTCTGGCATTTTGATTTTGTTTCTTAAAAAACTCAAACAAGTAACAGCGGCAGAGATGCTCAAGAATAATTAATTATAATTTTAAATGCTTTGATAATAAAGAATTTTTTGATATAAAGTGCACTGAATGTAAACGATTTTTAAGATTGTCATTTTGTTAGAGTTTTACAATATCAGAATGTGCACTGTCAATTTCATGCACAGTAGATTTCAATTACAAGTAGGAGAAAAAGGTCAATGTCTGCATACTAGATCTTTTATTTTCCAGTATTGTTCGTACAGCAACCATTCCTGCTCTTGGTGCAATAATAGAAAACGTTTCCCTCGTAGATGTAAGTAACCAATGGAAGAATGCTATTCTTTGAAAGATTTTAAAGATTAAACAGTAATACAGTAAAACATGGTTATAGTGAATACACTTAAAATGAATTGACACTTACCGCGAAGTGGTTTTTATTCCCCATGACTTGATTAATTGTTATAAACTTGACGGTTATAATGAATTACGCTTATAACGAATCAAAATCGCTTGTCTTTGGAATTGATACCTGGGTAATTTACATTTAGAAAAAAATTCCTGGTGAAATGTCTCCATAGCCATGGCATTTACTTTGTTTTGATAGTATATATTGATGCATGTATTTTGTAACATGTTTTATCAAAAAGTATGGACTACTTAAAGTCATTTTGATTTTCAATTGCTTTAGATGCTAGACAGAGTTTACATGCAGTTTGTTACATTTATGGATGACCGAATGTATAGAGATGAACATGAAGTCAACATTGAGCTCATTCGCACACTAGCTCGAGTTGGTCCAAATGCAGAACCTCGTTTTCGAGATGATCGTGAGTACTCATTTTTCTACTTCCCTCTTGGACTGCAAGTTATGTACATCTATAATGCAAGAAGCTTGTATATTGAGATTCAGAGCATCTAGTGTCATTCTGAGGATTTGAGGTTACACCTGTGTATGAATCCATGAAGCTTTTGTAAAAAGAGCAACAATGCTTGCAAGGAAGAGAAACTTGTAATCATCTATTGTTTTTGACATTGCACACATTGCAGTATGGTCCAAGTTATAAAATTGTTTTGATTGTTTTTGTTTTGCCTGCCTGCCAAATCACCAAGCAGTAAAGCCTTCTCCCAGCGGAGCCTAACTACAAAAATCTGCCTGTTAATTTCTCTGTCACTTTGCAATGAACCCTACCAGCAGTTAAATTGTCTGTAGAATGGGAAGTTGACTGGTTCCCTTGTTTACAAACATTTCTCGGTCAGTGAGAGCGGTCAATAGGTGTTAATCCTCGCTCCGGTTGGAGTCTGGCCAAACCTTTGAACTGACTGTGGCCATTTATCTTCTGCCTGATGAGCTTCTCTTTATGTCTCGGGAACTGAGGAGGGGGGGGGGGGGGGAGGATTATTAGACAGGTTGTGCCAATTTTGTTTTTGTTTAGCTATAAATTCCACCATCTATCAGAAAAAATGTTGACATATTGGTAATACATGTATTAGGAAAAAAAATCAATTACCATATTGTCAGGTTTTTTTTATTTCTTATATGGTTACCAGTAAACAGATTCCACAAAAATGTTGTATTTAATTGATCAGTTCCAAGTATCACAGTTATGCCTAAAAAGATTAGGAAAAACTTATGAAATAAAACTTTTTGATACAGTTATTTGCCATTTGTTTATGATCCAAGAGTCTAAGCCTTCATGAGAATTGTTTTGCAATGATACAAATTATCAGTTTGATGCATGGATTTGATAATCAGTGGCAAAAAAGTGAGACAACAAAATATAGGAAACCATACAAATCTAACAAATGGCATACAGTTGATTAAACAAATATTAAATCAATTTTTAAAGTTAACAAAGATACATGTCAAATATAAGAATTGTACAATGACGTTAACACTAAGTTTTGCAACTTTTTTGCCTTGCATTTGACAATTGAAACATGTTTCACACATTTGCATAGTTCTTACTTTTGTAGTCCTGCCAATGAGTTATTTATGAATTTCTCAGTCCGTCTGTAGCACTAATCCTAACTCTCAAGAATAGATTCAAGATTACTGTAGATATCTGTGGAGTGAAAAGTTTAGTAAAGGACAAGGTCATGGATTATCAAGGTTAAATTTCATCAACATTAATTTAGGTGCATATATAAATCATAGTTTACAGATATACTTGTGGGTATTATTAATTTTTACTGCCTAGAATGATGCAAAAATGAGGTTTGATTTGGAGTTCATTTTGATGTATGGTAAATAGAAGATACATAAATAGGGAGAATTTTTTGTGTTTACATTTAGAGGAAATTAAAACCATGCAGGATTAGGGCAAGCCATGTGTTTAGCCCAGTTCCACTGTTAGAACAAACCCTTTATCTCTCACCTTGAGTGGAGCTAGGAGCTGATGGTGGGTGTTATTGAAAAGTTTAGAGTGAATGTTGAGAGAAAGAGGATAAAGGGAGAAAGAAACAGATAATGGGGTGTCTGAAGATCATCAAGAGGGTTAATAATTAACTGTAAAACGAGGCCAGTTATCATTAACCGGTTAAAGACGACCACATAACCTTAACATCATAGTTCACTGGCGTGAAGTCATTAAAATCAACACACGGACCAGAGGCAAGGAATAGAGTGAACTTTAGAACAATTTCTTTTCTTCAGATATTTTCATAATATGTTGAAGATGCTAGAAAACTTTTGTTTTTTACTTTCAATCAAAAGAATTAATACAGAACCATAGAAATGGAAAGTACCATATATCCAGTTATTTCTGCAATGATTTAATTTTCAAGATAACTTTTAGCAAAAATTACAATATGCAGAAGTTGTGTTTAGTATTGTTTGCTATTAGAAACTTCTTAAATCACTAAACAAAATAACTAACAGGAATAAAAAAAAAGTGACAGATATACCCCTTTAATGCAAATTTTTGTGAGACAGGAAAAAAAAGATTAAAATTATTTTTCAAAAAGACTGCTTGACTAAAAAACAGTCGGTGATGTGGTGTACGTCACTACACTTATCCAAGAGCTGTGTTCCTGACAGATGGAGATCGAGATTGGGGATGCGGCTCCATATTGTTTGATTTTGTCCTAATTGTATTGACAGGTTGCTGCTGTTGGCATGGAACAGATCTCCTTACTGTAGACTATTTGTCATTAACTCAATAACACCAATTCCCATCCAATCTATCAGTGAATAAAATCCCAGATCTGAATTTGAAGCGATTTGGTTGTTTGGATCATCCATTTATCCTGGTGCTAACCAGTGTATTTCCTTTGTGTTTGGTTTATGAAATGTTTGATGGCAATTTTCTCTGCTAATTTGTTTGTATTTATGTACCCGGTATGTCTGTGCCTTTGTGCTTATGTATCCCTATTGCACAATGCAGAGAAGTTACATTATATCAAAACTAGCAACCAGTGTATATATCTTTTACATAGAAAATTTGCAGAAACAAATTCTTACAACGTATTTAGAAATATCTTGCATCAATACAAAAATTGTCAGATTTATGTTTTGAATATTATCATGCACATGAATGCAGCAGTCAGAGGATTCAGAGTTTGTATTTTGTTGCATTAGGGTATTACATATATTTTGAGAGAGAGAGAGAGAGAGAGAGAGAGTTAAAAAAAATCTGAGGGATAAATTTTATTCAATTAATTAAATTTCAATAATAAAAAACAGAGAGAATAAAGTGGGTTTTTTTTTTGGTTTTTAAAATGTGTAACTAATGATTGTGTAAGCTTATTTATGTGATGAATGAAGTGAGTACTGGGTTAGTTACTGCTTTATTTCACTAAGAGGATTAGGTCATTAATTTCTTCTTACTCAATAGTTGTTAATACACAGGCTACATTGGATATACAGAAACAAATGAATATGTAGTTTTGCCTGCTGGGAAATCTAATTTTCCAATTACCTCCAGTGTATTCAGGTGATTTGGCTGACAGCTCAATATAGATGATGTTAGGACTTGACATTAGAAGGAAAGGCTGCACATTTCTGTGGTAATTGTTTTGTCAGAATACTAATTAGGATTCCTTTTGTCATCACAAACAGTGTAGACAAAACTATTCTGAGCAGGGGCTTCCTTCCTCCGTTTTGCTTTGGCTGCAGACTTGTAATCCTTTGTCAGTGGGTTAACATATGGAGAGGGCTGGTCTAACTCATTTCACAGAACAGGTGCTAGGTCTATTTACTGGCTTGATGCACACCAAGTTTTAGGATGTTTTGATGCAGTGCAACTATATATGCGAGGTTTGAAGATGTTAACAGACTGATGTATATTGAGCGTCATGCACATGCAGAATGAATTTATTGGCTATAGATTGACTCTGATTTACATAAGTTAATTGCCTATTTATTTATCTGTCTATATCACTTTCAATCCATTCTTCTGTTATGTCTTGTACATTCATATATACATGTACTGGTAATATCAGTTGTGTTTTAAAAGTTAGCAACTTAATTTACCACTAATAATTGGCTACTCAAAAGTATTTTGGAAGCCTCACATGTAAATTATGATTCTTTGATGTAAATTTTTTGTATCTGGTAAACTGCATGTGCACTAGGCTAAGGACATTTTCCTTTTAATTTTGAAACTATATACATCTCATTAAAAGGAATTGGAATTATGTTATTATTAAAAAGACAAAGTCAGAGTGGTCATTATTGTGATGAAGTTAATGGCACACATACAGAATTCAATATAATTGGGTGTGCTGTTCTTTTTCTGACTGGAAGAAGCAATGCAGGGAGAATTAATCGTAACAATCAATACAGGGAGAAATTATTGTTGGCATGTTAAGCAGGTTTAGGTTAGCAATTGAGACCTATTAAGGATGGAGAAAAAGGATTGTGGAACAGACCAAGAAAATTTGATTTGACAGAAACCGTCCATTTATGGTAGTACTTCTTCATTTAGTCCACATTGACTCGACCAGAATTTACAGTGCTGTTTCAAAAGACAGTTACTTGTGCATTGTCAGTATTTGAAATCAATTCTTGCAACAACGAAAATTGTTTTCAATGTTACCACAAATGTCATTTTTACAAATCAAGATGTTGGGAGTAAGAGATGTGGAAGTTAGAGCAATAGATGAATTAGTCTTAATGAATTATCATTTTGACAATTTCTTCTATGATAATTGTTTCATCTTGCAGTTAATGTAGTATAAATCCATAAACATCTAACTAATCTGAATGAATCCTTAATTATCTAAATGATATCTTAGTTAGTCAAGGTTCCCCCTACACAATGAATAAATACCGGTATACCCCCAGTTGTGTATCTGTGTATCTCATATATTTCCCTATTACCAGTATAAATCAAAGTATGCATGCTGAGAACAAATCACATCATCTGTTAGTCAAACATGAATAATCCACCATTTTGGGAAGGCTTACCATTATTTGTCTGGCTGGGAGATTTGCATTCATGACAGTCTATCAGATGCTAGTGCCCAAGTTATAACTCATTCACCGAGTACTGGTTGATGAGAAAATTTGTTGAATGAGAAAAAAATAAAACATTCAAAGTTATTCAACTATAGTTTTCTATGTTTACATGGTATATGTTATACAATCCATACATATAGTCAATAGTTATTAATCAACTCAAAGATTGATACACTGTACATTAAAAGGCCATTGTGTAGTCATTGTCTGCTCATTCGACTGTCAGTGACATATTATACATCATTATGCTGTCAAAACTACCCAGGTAGGATTATTAATGCTGTTTTAGATACATTAAGCTGTTCATTTGTATCACTTTTATATGTTCTCATAAGATTACTTCAAATTTTTCCAGAAGATAGTTTACTTTTTCACTCCAAACCTAAAGAAATACGTATTGCTGCACATTTCTTCAGCGTTACCATCGGTGTCAGAAAGGGCATGCTGCTTTCTGCTTCACAATGCTTTTTGAATGCTTCATTAACACTAAGGTCTGTTGATAAATTTCTCATTTCTTAAGTTGGGTAGTTTGCTATCCTTTAGCTGATTCAGATTCCCTCCTCATTGTCTTGACAATCCTTACTGTTAGCAGTATCCTATAAGTCCTTTCTCTTAAGAATATCCTAGCAATCCAGTATCCTAGCAATCCTTTCTGTTATCTGTGTTCAAGCAATCCTGTATCCTAGCTGTATCCTATCCTAGACCTCAGTGGATAGTTTGACTCCAGAGTCTTCATAATCGTTGGATTCCTGGATAAGGTTCTGTGATTGCTGTGCCAGTTTGTATTCCTGTGAGCGTTTTGTCAAAGCTCGGTTCACAGTAATCGCACCTCCCATCATATACCTCCTGGTTTTAGCACTTAAGATGTAGAACAGCAGACATTTACAGCTCAAAAAGGAGTAGAAGAGCAGCTTCAATGTCACATCCACTTTCTTCATGGCGATGTAATCTATTGTTTCACTCCCTTGAAACATGAGACGGAGAACTTCATACAAAGATTGAAACATGTAAATTATGGCAAACCAAATGCTTAAAATCAGGGCCAGTAGACGCATCTCAAATAAAGCCTCCACCTCCAGAAAATAGTTCTTGAGGTGTTGAATGTCAAATTTCTGCAGGCGATTTCTGCATGTTGAGGAGAGGATGAGGCAGAGAAAGACAGATGTCACTAGAAAAGGGATGAGGTGTTTAAACAAAAAGTCAATGTAAGGTTGGACTTTCTGTGTGAACACCTCCATGGTCATGTCTTGATAGGTGAGATGACACAGACGGTTGACTTGGAAAAAGTCTATGTTTTCCTCGGTCAGGCCAACAGTCCAGAAAAAATGGAGGTTGATGAATGTGAGAAGGACCACAATGAGCAGCAGTGTGGCCTTGGCTCTCTCGCGGGTACACATCCAGTAGATACGATTGGGGTGGTTCATGGAAATGAACACATCTACAGTGATCACAACCATAACCCAGGGTGACAGATACTGCACGAAACTACTCAGAAAGGAGTAGACCTTACAGGAGGCATTGGAGATTGAGATAATATCATTGCTGAGATTCCTCTTATAAATACGGATATACCAATCGTTTCCGCAGTACACACATAGCAAGACCATGTCCAGGATCAGCGTGACCGCAAGGAAGAAACAGCTGGACCAGACGGCGTAACTACAGCGGTACAGGAGGACGACAAGGGGAAGTGTCAGTACCGTACCACAGAACAGGAACACGGGATAGACAAAGGTCTCAACCGCCGCCTCAACGTCGTATATCCCGCCCTCCAAGGAAGGATATCCGTCGATTTGGTAGGAGTCTGACAGGCCCAGACCATAGGTCTCATTATCTGGAGAGAAAAAAAGATTAGGCTTGTGTATAAATATTGTATTTATTCATGGAACAGATAATCCATTTTCAATAAAAATGCATTGTTTTCTTATACTTTTGAACTTTTTTTCTATTGCATTGTTGCAAAAAGGCATATTTATTTTGGTTACTTGGCAGAATTTATGCTCTGCAAAAGTTTGCAAAAAGTCCTTTCTCAGAGGAAGTTTTATTGGCGTTTTCCCTCTAGGAATTGACTTTCCAGAAGTGTTTGCACATTATCATGTTAAATTTTCAAAGAGTGGTTAAGCAGTATCTCTCAAATTGATACTTTTATTTGTCAAACTGTGTGACAAGACTCGCATAAGAATCCATAAAATTGGTATAATCTTGTACAGGGTTTCTAATTCAGGATTCAGTTGACTTAAAAAACCAGAACCGCTGAAAACTCGGGCCATTAAAATCAATATGGATATACATGGCCATAATCGGGACTGATATAAGCTCCCAGATGGGACCAAGTGAGCGCGACAGACGGGATTATTTATGATGCAAGGGACCAGATTACTGTCGGATAGATGAGTCAAGATAGCCGGACCCGGCTACGGAGCTGTCAGGGCACCAGTTATCCCCCTTGTCACTTCATGCTGCATTAGATGTGAAATATCACAGAATCACAATTTCATAGCAGGCCTCATCTACTCCTGCTGTTATTAGATTTGTGCAGTCTTTGATATTTCAGCTCCAGGCTTAGGTAAGCCTGTCGTACGTCAGAACCATGGTCTGGCGATTTATCTAGCGTTTCTATCGGCAAAGACTGGGCCTCCTTCATCAGTTTGGTCGACCGGATTCTGTGGCTTTCAAAATATTAACCTCTGTGTGGTTTTTTATAGTTTGTTCAATATGAATTTCCTAACATTAATGTCCTTTTGGTTTTTATTCTCAGCATCTTATAAGGTTTTTTTTTTATCTGTTCTGATAGTGCAATCTAATAGACATCTGCCTTTATAGCTTACAATAATCATTTTATTCCTTCATTCAGGGATGATGAGTGAATTAACTACCATCATTTATTTTTTGCATGGGTAATATTTTATTGATCATGGCAAGTTGTGTTTAATAAGGGCTTCTTTTAAATGATGTTAATTGGTGATCAAACTAGGAACTACTGTGTTTGAAATAGAGGCTGTTGTTTTTACAGTGATATAATGCAGTTTTAATATTTCTTCGTCTGGAACAAATTTTACAACTAATATATATATGTGGTTTTTATTTTTATGATAAGATTATTCTTATACCTCAGTCTTTACCCTTTGCACCCTGTGTTAGAAATTAAGGTTAGAATTCTCCCTATTCATGACAAGTATTTAGATCAAAACAAGGATTGTAATATCAATGCACAAAACCAAATTACCTCAATAATTTTTGATTGCAAAAACAAATCTATAACTTAGACAGCATCACTTAAAGGAGGTAGATTTAAAACTTCTGATGTTGTATGAGTATTTTGAAAAAGTACTCTTACGAAACTCGCATGATTAAGAGTGACCATTGTGCTATGTAAACGCATTGAATTTTGTGTCTATATGTGACTTTTATACAATGAAAGTGAGTGTTGTAAGATAATGTGATAGAATCGCACGATAGACCAGATGATGTCGCATCATGCGTTTCATCATACAAATGCTCATAAGAGTCAGAGGGGGAATATATACCACCCGTTTTCGACACAAGAGAATATACCACCCAAGAAGATGACAAAAGCAACAGCCAAAATCGAGGTAATTTGTGGCCTGAAACAGATATGCTTATACAGTATACACTGTATAAGGGTACTTATTGCCCTAGTTTTATTTTTGCTCATTTCGCTCTTTTTGTCAGTTAGCGGAGTAAGAATTGGCGAATTCCAATGTCTCGCATTATTTCAGACTCTTTTTTACCACAAAATTGATTGGGTAATTCAAGACGAGGCAAAATCATAAGTAGAAGCGAAAATATCACGTGGCAAAAATAACCCTGTATCCAGTATATACTGTACTAGTGGCAAAGCATGGAAACTGAAACCGATAAATCTTGCAATGATGGTAAATGTTGCAAAATTACATGAGACATGTTGAGCAACAGTCTCATGGTCACACAACACACAAACAGATGAGATTTATCTTGCGTTCTTTATAAATCATGCATCTCTTTTGCAAGTACACAAAACATAAAACGTTTGTATTAATGTTGGTGTGTAGCACTGCAATAATTTAGATTGCATTCAGTTACATCTGAATAGTGTGCATTAAAAATAGTGTCCACTTTTAATGCCCCCCTTCGAAGAAGATATGATAATATCTAGTCAAGTTCGATATAGGGTACGATCGAGCCATTTTCAACAGGCGGCTCTTGGACGTAAAAATTCTAGTTATTTGCAGTTTCCGCTCATTTTCTTCGCAGGAGATGAACATATTGAAATGAAATTTGGTGTAGAGGTTTATCCTGATAATATCTAGGTCAAGTTCGATATTGGGAATGATCGAGCCATTTTCGACAGAGTTATGCCCTTTGGACTTAAAAAATTCCAAATTTTTGCAGTTTACGTTCATTTTCTTTGTGGATGTTTCCCAGGGAGGGGGGCATAAGTGTTTCACAAACATCTCTTGTTTAAAGAGACTTGATGGGACACAAAAATGCATGCAATGGATGTGAGAGCTCGTGGAACATATGCGTTTGCTCGTGCAAAGCCAAAAAATTCTGATTGGAAAGTTAGATGTGAAAGGTTTTAGCAAAAAATTTTTGCAAAAATTTCCAAGGTTTTTGGAAAAGATCTATTACATGTATATTTTAAAGTAAAATCTTATTTTGAAATAAACTTTACTACGAAGATTTAGTTTAATCAACAAAGGGAGACAATTTTTCAAGAAAAGGCCAAAGTCAAGGTCATATGGACACAATAACTGAAGTATTTGAATTAATTCCATTTTAAATTTGTTATTAGTACCTCAAGTAAAAGAGCTGGTAATCAAAGTTCAAGAAAATAAATTGTGAAAAATTTTCATATATTCTAAAACTTGTGGAAAAATAAAAATATTTCTGTCAATTTAATGATAGATATAATCTATTAAAGTAATGAAATAAAAGTCAACTGTATAAATAAAAAAGATCAAAATTTCTATGAAAAACACTGTTCTATTCTGATTTATTTTGATTTCATTTAAAAGTTGCAGTCATGTAGGAAAGGTATTCCATCATATTCTAAACATCAATTTTGAATTTAACTTGTTTGAGATAGTTAGAATACTTGAATGAAATGATGCTGAGATCAGTTGATGAATATTCAATTTTCATTTGATCTCCATTCTTTAATATGAAGTTTTCAAAAATGTTTGTAATAACTGAAAATGTGGCACTTAAAAGTAGATTAAAACATTTTAAAATGTGGGCAATGTTTTCCCTGATAAGATATAGTGAGGCATTTATGAGATAATTATATGTATCTGAAAATGAAAATTCCCCAATTGTAATTCCTTATTAAGCTAAATACCAGTTGATCATATTGAAAAAAAACTAACCTTGATAATAAATTTTGGGATATTCCATTGTAAAACCGAATCTACAACAACTTGAATTTCATTTTCTAACCAGGTGTCAATAAATCCCAGAATTATTATGGATAATAATTTGCCATGTTTAAGTTTAGCTTCTTCCTACACACCAGCCTTCCCCTCTCATGGAAGCCAGGCTCCTTCCTCCCACTGCACAGCCTGCTTTTATACAGAGGCAGCGGCTCGACTCGGTGTATACAGAGGTTGAACGATCTCAATGTTTGACAGGCGCTTATGGAATTCCAATGTTAATGAAAAACCAGGGAAGGCAGTCACTTCCCAGTGACCTGCTTATATACATCTACTCTATCTATCAACGATCTGTGGGGGTCACTTTTGATGATGGGCCTTACAGTTGCTATCAGAGAGTTTAATTACTGCTGCAGCCACAAGAATTTGCACTCTAAGAATTAACTTCCAAGTTATAGTACATTTTTTTGCAGCGAGTTTCGGTTCAATTTGTTGCGATCAAATTGAATTTTTTTTATGCTGTTTTGTTTTCTGAAGGGTGAAAAATTGCACTCAGTATATTGGTTAAGTAGGATTAATTACCTGCTGTCAGATATTACTTGTACTTTTAGTTGCCAGGTTTTGTGATCATGATCGGTAGTAATACAGACACTGGGATGTTCTAATCATTGATTAATCAAGGTACTAGGTATTGAGATCTTAATTCTCAAATTTTTTTTATTGTAATTCAATTATAAAATAACCAGGGTACTATTAAAAAATTCTAAATACATGTACTCAAAAAGTTTTATTGTTTTTTTATAGGTAAATTATCCAAAGAAATCTTATTTCCTTAATACTTATAACATTTAATGTTTTTTTGTAACCATAAATGGAATCGTTTGGTGTTTGATTATCTTGGACTACATGTTTCTGAAGGAAAATAATAAGAAACTGACAAGCTGTCAATTGTAATACATGATAACAATAATTTCTGGAGGTAAATTCAGAAGTTTCTTATACTCTGTTGAACAGAGCTGAAGTTGTCATGTGCTTTTGTCAGGTCTATGATAGGCAATTAGGATGGAGATACATCTATAGCTAACCAAACTGATGAGGATCTGTCATATTGGGATACAAATTAGACTGGGAGTTCCTTTGAGTTGAACAAGACTCGCCTTCCATACAAGGATTGTTCAAGGGTTTTTTGTTTTTATTTCTGGCTTTTGAATTTTTTTTCTTGTTTTTTTTTTGAAATTTTATTAGTTTCCACATTAATCTTAATGACTTGGTGTCTTAATGATATTGAATGTCAAGTCTCGTAAAGAAAACTTCTTATTTCATGTCAGATAATGTTTGCTTCCATAAGATGAAAAAAAAATTATTAACTTTTATAATAGGTTCATATTTCTGTATTATATACTAATCTAAGTGAATGAATATAACAAATAACATACAACAAAGTACATTTGTTGACTGTTGGGTATTTGTAATCATTTTTAGAATTTCATATATTGGTCCTTTAGTTTCAGACGAGAAATGTTGCAGGTATTGTTAAGTTATTTCTTGTATAAGTCGTGCAATTTCACTAATTTCTTACATAAGACATACAATTTCACTAACTTCTTACTTCACTGATTTCTTACTTTAGACATACAATTTCACTAACTTCTTACATTAGGCATACAATTTCACTGATTTCTTACATTAGACATTCAATTTCACTAACTCCTTCGTTAGCCATTCAATGACATGTCCTATTTGTCTTGTTAATTGCTTATTGTCACAGCATTGGCAAAGAGAAAGGGGGGAACCATGAGTCTTTAATTCCTCTAGGGGGCAGTGCAGTCACTGCCAAGTTCAGACATGGTTCTTGGTCTCAGAAATGGATTCTATTCAGGAAACCTTGTCATCTTGGCAGGTCAGCTGGCTGGTGCGAGTGAGGCTGTTGCCTCAAAGTTCAGAGAGTCCTTATTGAAGCCCAAGGAATAAATTTGATGAATAAACGTGGAAGCTAGCTTTGCTGAATATAGTAGATTAATAGTTCAGTTTATATCTCTCAAGAGGAAAATCTTCTCCTGGCTATTGATTGTTGAATGAGTTAACTGGATTGTGTGATTAACATGGAAAGTTTCAGAGTTATATAGTTTTGGAGCAGTCAAATCATACTTACAGCCTTTGAATGGTCTGTCTGCAGGCCTTATCAAAATTCCCCCTTTTACCATATACCATGGTTTTTGTGTCACAAATTTTCCATATATAGTTGCTTAAAAGTTTATTTTGTTGGATCAAGATACAAATCAAGATTCAAGTTTGTGTGCCTTAACATGTTTTATCTTTCTTATGACCTTGACATGACTTTTCCTTATTTTCTACTGTGGGCACTGTCTCTTAGAGGCTATATGTTCATTAAAGATATTGTTAATTAAATTAATGCAAACCTGGAACATACATGTGTGTGTTGCTGGTAGTTTTAAAAAACATTCCTTATGACCTTGACCTCATGTTCAAACAATGGATTTGACAGCTCAGTGCATCATTTTATTATGCATATTAGAGGAGTGATAGTTATGATCAAACAGTCATGATATAGCATAATCTAATTATCTAGCAGATGCCGTGTTTTAACTATTGATATTAATCTTAGAATTGACAAGAAATTAACAAAGTATTTCTTTCTTCACATAAACAAGCACCAGTCCTTGTAACTAGAGACATGGCCTTGATTCTAGAGAACTAATTTCTTTGGTGTATGACAACCCAGGGATTCTGAATTCTAAGGGTATTATTCAGGAAATCTCTAGAGACAGCCTCCAAGATAAATGCACGATGTATAACAGATCCCTTATGAGACAGAATGTGTTAGACAATTGTGTGAAGATATTTAGCTATCTATTTCATTTTAATGGTAATATTAGGCTCAGCTCTCAGTCTAATGTAGCAGTTCTGAATGTCAGCTATTGGTCGCAGTGGTTTCTGTCATTGTGTGTGGGTGTTGACTATGATCGCTGGTCTCTCTCTCCTGTTTTTCTCTCGGGTGTCATTACAAACACAGAGATACAGAGGCAATGATTGCTGACCTGTGAAGTGGGTCCATTTATACCTCCTTTTGATTGCTAAGTAATGAACTGAGAGTTACAAGGCCACATTTTAGTGTTATTTATGCAATAACCTCTCCATATTTCAGGAAGTCAATAAAATGGGTTCTGATTTTGATTTTTCAATGTCATTTTTTCCTTTTCCTGTAATTAATTGCAGGCAATTGAGTGCTTAGGTGGCACGGGACAGTTTTTTTGATACAATTCATTGTAGCCTCAGGAACTCTGTAACTAGAATTTCCTCAGTTCCCATTCCGCACAAATACCTTTAATTCACTCTTTATAAGGCCAATCACCAATTTCTGAAGAAAATTACTAATCAAAACCTGTAAAATTCTCTACATACTGGTTTTTATGAGATTTTGGACCCTTTCATATTTTGCTAATTTTTCATGATTTTTCAGCTTTTTAGACCTCCCCCAGCTAATTCCCTGCAGAGGGTTGACCTTCTGAACTGCATGCATGTTGCACTATCACATGTCAGAAACTTACCAATGTATAGTTTACAATGTCCCATCCACCTACTTTTCGTGTTATTTTACCTCCCGTCTGTAACTTGCAAACTCACAGTGTAAAGTCAACACAACAGTCATAGCCGCAGGTTTCGCATTTTACTTCTGATTCTCATGTACCTAACATAAGGGGCCTACATATTGCATATCAATTTCAACAAGAGACACCCCTCTAACTAATGATAATCATTAAAAATCATTTCATGAATTTTAGCAACACTCATAAGCCTTCAAGTACAGCAACTCTCAATTTTACAAAAATATTGACTGATACTTTTTCCGAAACTGTCCCTTGCTACCTTAACCTCTCTCTATGTAGTGAAACTGCCAAGGGGGTTAATTTTCAAATGACTTTTTATTGTTAGACCAATATGAGCAATGCTGGTTCTGCTTCTGGCATTTTTTGTCTAGTGTCAGTTATTTTAATCTAAGGGATGTACAGGTCTTTAATTGACATATTCCTGTAAAACTTTTGCCTGCTATGATAGTAATTGCGCATGAATGTATTTTCTCAGAATTAAAAAATGGTAAGTTTAAGAAAACTGGAGTAACCATGGTCTAATTATATAACATTGCATTAGTTTAAATAAATAAACTTCTGATATATTTTTGTCATCCACACAAAAAATTTGCTTTATTACAGTAAATTGTTATGCCCCAGCCTGCTCTAGAATACAAACACTGTTTGTAGTGGTCAACAGAGCCTCCATGCAACTCATACTAATTAAACGCGAGGAATTAATATCTGCTTAAAATCGTGAGGAGCACCCTACGCTGATTTTAAAATTTCGCCATGATTTTACAGGGTTGAGAACTATAAGAAATGTTCGCGATAGTTAAACTGAACTGCCAGTCAACAGACTTTGATCTATCAGACCGCCAGTCAATAGAATGCGATCGATTGGACCGCCGGTCAATAAACTGCAATTTATTGGACCGGCAACGTATTTTAGAAAAAGTGAAATTGCTTCAAGATTAATAGTATACAATTATTTAATGCTTGAGCAGTCAATAGACCAGAATATTTTTCCCTTGGTGCAGGGAACAGCTCAGTATGATCTATTGCCCTTGGCCGTTGGCCTCGGGCAATAGATCATACTGAGCTGTTCCCTGCACCTCTGGAAAAATATTCGGGTCTATCAACTGCTCAAGCATTAAATAATTGTATACTATTGGACTTTCTCTCTTTCTCTCTCTCTCTCTCTCTCTCTCCGTAAATATTAGCTAAAGGACTAAGTGAACCATGGCTAATGTTTTGCCAGATGAGATGAATGCCTCATTTGAAATAACACCAAGATGTTGATATTGATGGCAGAACAGAATGAAATACAATTGAACGTCTTAATCAAATTGCTTGAGGGTTTTTTTTAGACAGAGTAATCACATTTTATGTAAATGCAACTTGCTCCAACAAAGCACTCATATGGTTTCAATATGTAGGGTTGAGACAACTTCTAATCATCCATATTCAACCCTTTATGAAAGAAGATAAACGTTACTCGGTACTGATCGACTTCAAAGAGTTTGCATATCTGTGTTACAAATTTTTCTGCTGGTGCAACGTTTCATTCAAAATCACAATAGATACAACTTATTCTTTTTAATTTCTGAATCAACAATTTAACTCTCAGATTAATATAAATAGCATTTTTTGCAATTGAATGATTTTGCACTGGAACTATTCCACAGAAGAGTTCAGTTATACAGTATAATAGCAAAATTATGGCCCAAAGCAATTTTTTTTTTTGGTGAGTATAAAGAAACATAATCCAATTTTGAACTAAATTCAAAAATCTCAAATCCCTGGTATTGAGTAAAGTTAACATTAACTGAATTTCTTTAAGGTAAGATTATCAATTACTTTAACATTTTAATTATTTTATGTTACATGCATTATAAAGTTATGTTAGAAATAAAACATGCCAATTTATAGCGATGCAATTTTGCCTCCAACTATTTTGTCCACAACGAAATAAGATTAAAGGATATTGTTATGATACTAAACTAAAGCCAAATTTTTCAAAAATTAATACAAAAGACACAAATTTGATTTTTGGAAAAAATAGTACCGGTATTGTAATTTTTAGGGATTGTTTTGTATAAAAAGCTTAAACTGTTCCAAATGGAGTTAAAGCTGGCTAAGGCTTAGCTAATTATGTAATAACCCTTTATCTACCAAATAATGTAGCTTTCAAACATTTAATGATTAATATAAAAGATAAAACAATAATTTGAACAAAATTTTAATGTAACATCAAGTACCCTGGTTTGTTGAATTAACCTTGTGCAATTGGCATGCCATATTACGACAAAAGCAACACAGGTCACTCAATATAGTTATCCAGTAGTTTTATAGCCAATTTGAAAAAAAACCTATCTCAACATTATCATACCTACACCAAAGAAGACTTTGAAATTTATTGTATTGAATGTGTTTTGATACAAAAAGGGAAGGAGAAGAGCTCTTTCCTCAACAGATGGGTGTAATTATGTTGAAGATAATGATTAATTCACAAGCTTTGTTGTATCTGAGTTTTTTCCTTAGACAAAGATAGATTGACATATTTGGCTGTATCCACAAGTACACTTCTTTTCATAAGTTTTATAATTCATTATCTCCGTAACCACTACATCAGTCAGGTGCTTTAATTTCAAGATAAATCAAAGAAACAACAGATTTATGAAATGATGTAAATACTCTCATACATGTATATCACATTGGATTCAATACAGTTAAGCATGGTTGTAGCGAATACAGTTATAATGAATTGCTCTTAAAGCGAATTGATTTTTATTCCCCGTGACTTTGTTACATGTTGTAAGTTTGACGGACATAACCAAATACGCTTATGATGAAGCAAAATCGCCCATCCCTGGCACTTTGTTTTAAGCGTGTTTTACTGTAATTAGTTGGAACAATTTGGTTTATCAAGGCTTATTACTTTATGGTATCATTACAAGAGAATTAATCAAAATTGTTCATAGCTCATTTGCAATCTTTGAATTGATTGGTATAGATAAGACTACAAGAGTTGTCATTCTTGAAACACATTGAATAGTCTCTGGCAAATAAAGTGTTTACATATAGATTAGTACATGTAACGGGTACATATAAAAGTGTACATATTTGTTCCTACCCTTTTGCTTCAGGACTATATAACACCATACCAAGGACTTTAATAATAATTTTTTGACTATTTGACAGGAGATTCTATTAGTAATTCACAAAACATTTTTGTCTCAGAAAAAGGCAATATATTTTACAAGGACTGGGACGTGGTCTTAATACTCATCAGAATTGATCATTTTGAAATGCTCTTGTTGAAGACAAGGCTAATTAATAACCCCTACTGGATGTTACAAGAAATGTTTGTACCAAATGATTAAGTCAGTCAAAGCATTTTACAGTACTGCCTACCGGTATATATCTATATGGTATATACCCATAGGCATGAGCCTGTGGTCTCCTGTACTTTTACCGATAAATTGGTACATGTATTATCATTTCATGCAATGAATCCAGTTCTCGACATATTAGATTTGTTTCACATATCTATTTCAATGCTTATAAAATCGGCTGTTCTTAAAATGATTTAACTTTAAAAATTAACTGATTAAGATGGGTTTTTCATTTATTTCGGAAAGCTTGAGAAGACTTGATAGAAGTTGATTTGAGTTATACCAGTACCTTGCATTTCTTTTTGTAGCCAAGGTAATATGACTTGTTCAGCCCAGACTTTTTCACAGGTCCTTTTGAACAGATCCTTTTGGCATTGTGGGATTACCACAGGGGGTAATCGGGTCAACTCAGGGTCAGGGTTCAAAATCAGGTTAATGTCCTTCCAAAAGATGGTCATGGTTACCTACGTAAAAAAAGTAAAAAGAAGAATTAATTTGTCAGTGAATCTCAGAAATTAAGAAATATTCAAAGTTGTCTTAAAAAAAAGAAATTGATTATATGTACTGTAGCAAAATGGCTATAGCTATATATTAACAGTTTAAAGGTACCGTAATTCAAATGAAAATATCTGATTATGCAAGAGCCATTTTATATTTATTATGCAATTAAATTGATACTAAAAGTTCCATCAGTAACATTTCTCTCTGTGGTTTTAAGGTTTAAACCTCTACGTTAAATGTCTATAAACATGATAACTATATAAACAGCTGAGTAATACAAAATGCTAAACATCAAGAACCTATTACCTAACTTAAGATATTTTTCAACACAATATGTTAAGTATGTACTGATAATAATCTTTTTCTGTAATGCTTTCCATTTTTGAGTTATCTTTCTTTGTGTTTTGTAAAAATTTTGGTCACCAAGCCTAAAAATTTTCCAACTCAGAATATGACATTTTTTAAACTTTATGAAATTTAAATTTTCAAAAAATATGTTCTATGTCAAAGAGCAAGCACATTTTATAATGTCATACAAACTGTGTCAGATTGGTGAAACATCATGTCATTCATTATGTGTTCACCACAAAAAGTTTAAATAGCGTACATCTCTTTCTGACTCTCTCTGCTTACCCATGTCTCGGTAATGCCCTCCCTCTCCAAGTTAATTGAACCAGGTAATATTTATTAACCAATATTTGATATTGGCATAAGTTTTTCAATTATTATCGCTAATAGGAACAAATTAACGTTTTTTTAGTCGCATCAGAATAACACATCTAGGTACCATATGTAGTGAACAACTTTGTATGATTTATAGATTAATGTATTGACTTGTGATATTGACAACATTCTCTCGGACAGAGATATTGTAACAGCTTGCTGGGGATAGATCTAATTCAGGTTTTTGTAGATGAAGTCAATCCCTAATATGATCATGCTTTTGTTTAATTAATATGCATTTTAATAATGCACTATTTAAATATCCTAAACACTATGAAATCCTTTAAATTCATGGTGGCCAATTTTCATGTTCATGATTGATTACCTAACCAGATTGTAACCTTTCTTAACTTTAAAAGTAAATTTTCTTCCAAAAAATTGATTATGAAAATTATGCAATACATTTTGCAAGTAAACAGTTTCAATGTGAAACAAAAATAAGGAACTTGTAAGTACGAGTTATTTGTTACTATGAATAATTTCATTTATTGCTGAGCATACTCTACCTTAACAGCAGCAATATTGACCCGAATCCTGTCCTTGTAAATAAATGTTTTCACTTAATATAAACCCTCATCAAAACTGTGAAGGCCTCGATTCACAGTTACTGGTCTTGTATCACACAGTGCTCCTCTAGTCCCAAAATTCATTGATTCTTCAGAGCTTATATAGTCAACTGATGAATTGACATCAAAATGTGCAGATACATGTACAGACACCAACTGTTGCAGTAGAAAAGAAATAAAAAGCTTTTTGCAAGACGGAGACAAAAATTATCAATTTATGAGAAAATTCAGGGACGAAAAATTAATATTCCCATAGGATATTAAATAGGCATAACTGATGTTGTCACATTTGCTGAAATGCACCAGAGAAGCGTTTTCCATTTGTATCAATAACGTTATATGAAAACAAGTTCCCAGCATTATTATTAACTTATGAGATCATAATTACCAGTATCATATCTTGCAAAAGTTTGTCACTCATTTTAGAATACATGTGTGTCAGCTCAAGTAAATTATTCATTGCAACCATTTTGTTAGATAAGAAAAAGCACAGGTCCAACTAAAGAATAATGTACTCTACCTACCTGAACATATCTGCAAGTTTACATTGAATGACCTGTCTAAGCTAGGTGAGAAGTGTAGGACAGAGGCACGTATTAGTCAGTGTCCAATGATGCCTAAGTACCAGTGATAATCCACAATATAATGATTTTTACTTAATCTGTAATGAAATAGATGGAGGCAAGCCATGCTTGCGTGTTGATTGCTTCATCATTAATGGCAGGATAAAAGAGGGCAGAAGCTTGTAGTTTGGAATATGAAAAATGCTACGACTAGTTTGCTGTTGTTGAAAAATTACATGGAAGTCAATAGTATACTGACATTTTATATAAAGAAAGCAACTTCAGTTCCTCAGATCTAGAGGCGGGGGGTCCTAAGACCCCCATCTGGAAAATTCTTAATATAAAAATTATGTTGTAAAATTACCATATTTATTTAATACTGTAGACCTCAGCGCCCCCCCCCCCCCCCCCAACTTTAAGATGTTTATGATTACATTATGATAAGATGGTTTTTCACAATTTTTAAAATAATTTTGAGAGAGTTAATAATTATCTCTCATAGGGTTACTACAAATTTTAGTCTTTAAGTTTCTCAGAAGACTTTTTGTGGAAGGGACATAATTATATGGACAAGCAATCAATGTAAGAACTATACGTCTATTTTAGCTGAGGAACTGAGCTTTATTTTTTGTGTACATATATTGATATCTGTCTGGTTCAGTTTCTCAATTTAGCAGAAACATATTAGATTGCTTTCTTTCTTTAATTTCTCGCCCTGGCAGATCGTAATTGGGATCCGCATTCCTCATTGTTGGTTTGTGGGTTTAATCCGAAATCTTATTTAACCAGGAAATAGCTCTCTTTCTTCTGTAGATGAGGGTTCTTGATCAATGTTGCCCTCATCTGTGATGGACCCTTTTTGGCTGATGAAATCGTAGCTATCACTGTTTCATTGGCTTGTCTCTGATAAAAATGTCTAGGCAGAATAACCAATTTAGTGTCTCCCTCTAGACTTTATTCAGCACCACTTAAACACATGTCATCTTTCCAAAGTATAAGAGCTTGTTGTACCTAGTTTTAGTTTATCAAGCCATTTGGCTGTAGAGGTCTCACCTGTGTGGATGCCATGTCTTGTGTCTTGCATCGCTAAGTTACTTGCTCACATTGAAATTATAAATTTTTACTCAATTTTTTCAATCCAGGACAATACTTACATCAAATAAACAAGTCAATACTTTAAATGCACATAAAACATTTAGAAATAAATGCACAAAATCTAAGCCCTTGAAAGGAATGCTTCACTTGGCTTCAGATATCAGGTGAGTAATCCGGTGATACAAAAATGTTTATATACCTGTTTGACAGTGCCCTGTTCAGCTGTAAGGGTATGGTGTATAAACTCTGTTTACGTCCCTTTTACAGAACCTTAAAACTTAACGTAGTTTAACGTGAATAAAGTAAAATCTTGGATATAGGAAAGTTTTGTTGGGCTTACTCCACACAAAATTATGTATATTGCAAATTGGCCTTACTCAGTGTTATAGACTTGTTTTAGGAAAAAACATGGACCGTTCCAAAATTACGTGGACACAACTACTATCTATTCTTACAGACATCAAAAAGTAATGAAATTTTACAGAAACAAATTTGTTCATGACTAGAGTAGACTTTAATAATATTTCTAATTCTGCATTCATTTTTTATGACATATAGTGCTGTAATATGTATGTACTGAGCACACTAGATATGATTTGCAAAATAAAAAGCAATTTAACATATATTAAATCAATTGTATTCACTCTGATTCTTGTTCAATATCAGCAAAATTTTCTCTGGTTTCTTATCATTATTCTAACATTACGGATTTACAACTCTGATGTAATATTTTGGGTATTAACAAAAATACATTTGAAATTCTTATGTGTGCTCTCTTTAAGAAATAAACAGCAAGTTTAAAAGTTCACCGAGATATGAACTTGGTTGGTACGCAATCAAATCCTGTGAAGCCCAAAGGGCTTTGATCACATACCAACCGAGTTCATGTCCCGGTGAACTTTTTATCATTGCTGTTAATTACTTATATTTACATTAGAGAAAGGCAAATTGTTCAGAATTGTTACAATTAGTACAGAGATTTTATGTTTACAATGATCCAACTATCAAACAATAAGCGTGTGCTATGATCATTGTGACGTCATGAAAGAGTTCATACAGTATTGAACGTTTCCGCTATTCTTTAGGTTCATATAAGGAAACATATTTGCAAATGTTAATATTAAAAAATGACCACAAAAATAAACATTGAACGACTGCATAAGATAGATAACAATATATAGATAGTGGAAATGGAATGCATTCAGATATGACTACACACATATTTTTTACAACGGTGAAGTGTGAGATTTTATTTTTGATTTACAGCAAAACTCGGTTATAACGAAGTCACTGGGACCTAAGAAATTACTTCGTTATATCCGTAATTCGTTATAACCGTATAAAAATTCATTAAATTTACATAGCTGGGGATCCAAGATGACTTCGCTATATCCGTGAATTCGCAATATCCGTGTTCGTACTAAACGAGTTTTACTGTATTTGTGTCATCAGATATTTTTCCTATTAAAAAATCTGCGTAATTTTTTAACAGCCCTTGTACAGATATAGAAAAGTAAATCACCACACGACCCTAGGGCTTCACTATAACTGAGTTTTACTGTACATATTCGATCAGCAGAACTAATAACAGGGTAATTCAAGGCAATGGGTTTGAACTCCCAACCTTCTACAGTGTTGTTGCACTGTTTATTCATCCTCAATGACAGTATTGAAATATTTACATTTCACTGTCTGTGTGTGATAACACTACAAATAAATTTTGTAACATATAGTTCAATCCATTTCTTCAATGATTATTTTAGTAATTAATCGTACAATTGCTAAAAATCTTATAGATATAAGTAATAAGGAATCATTCAAAGGTGATCTAAAACAGTCAAACACGATCCAATCTATCATAGAGTCCTGTGGGTATTATTGGATTTGATCATCCCAACTGTATTTGATCAACTCATAATATTCAAAGGATGATCCCTTATTCCTTAATCAAAGCAAAATAATTTAGAACAATCTTGATTATTGATCTTGTCAGTCCTTTGCATTTGAAATTAAATTACAAATCCAAGTTGAACTGTTAAATTGATTTAGTTGCATGTATTATGGCAGTTAAAGATGTAACAAGTGTAAATGTTACAAGAACATGTCATTTAAATTGGTTGTTGAATAACTACCAGTATTGATTCTGTATTTATCTAAAAAGAAATTCTTGCTGCCTTTATGGAATTTTAAGGAAAAAACATTTTGAAAACATTTATTTTCTGCTTACCTCTTAAACGAGTGGTATGTATCTCCCCACTTGTTGACAACACTAACATCCACTGAAATCCTCACTGCTGTAGGCTACGCAGAAGTAGGGACCAAAGCTTTGGTGATGAAGGTCTAGAGGAAAGGGCAGTTATGTTCCAGAACTTCACATAACAGCATCTGATTTGATTATAAGAGCAAGGCTTTGTGTGGAAGAAGATCTTCTAATGTAATACTGACCGATTTATTCAGTCCATAAGAATTTACAAGTATAGGCCTTATTGGTATGGCTCTCTCTCTCCATTAAGATTGTCAGAGAGTTTTCAAGCCTAAACCTTAATGGGAGTTTTTTATTGGCTAACAGAATCAGGTGCTAATGGATCTGTTGTCATTACTCCTCAAGTCAGCTGTATGTTATTTGATTTTCCTGAAATGAATTTGTGTTTTGCTCAATATGGATATAAAAGGATAGAGTTCAAGGGAAAAGTCGGTGTCTTCTGTTTTGCTAAAAACAAAATAATTTTT
The DNA here is from genome assembly GCF_025612915.1 of Magallana angulata. Taxonomy (NCBI): domain Eukaryota; kingdom Metazoa; phylum Mollusca; class Bivalvia; order Ostreida; family Ostreidae; genus Magallana; species Magallana angulata. The sequence goes on along the minus strand of NC_069116.1, from coordinate 54,349,001 downwards.
TTATTATTAACGATCTCCGATCCTCAGAAACGTTCATTAACTTTGAAATATCCAGAATTTTTTATTCATACTATAAATCTGCCTTTTTTAGACAAATTTGATAAGTTTTGTAGTGTTAATATTAATTACATTTAGTTATTCAACAAACTTATTAGCTTATAGTGGTTTCACAGAGAACTACTCCACACTGGTTCGATCCTCTGATACAGCTGTACAACTGTCTTTTTTTCTTCTAGTTTGATCTCAACTTGTATATTTATTACATTATATCTATTGTGGGCAAAATTGCAAATTACAGTAAAATGCATGGATACCATCAGTAAATTTCTTTTTATTTCCATTATTTATAAAGTTTGAAGGATAAATAACATTTTTATGATGAAAAAAATACTTTGAGACTGAGGATTGGAGAACCTTAACTGCCTGTGTGTTATAAATTTGTTGGTGTTTCTTTATAATACAAATGAAATGCACATGTACCTGGTTGTTTAGAAATGCTGCATGGAATATGAAATTGTTCTATAGTTGCTCTTTTACAGTAAAAAATGATTTCAGTCACTTACAATTATGTTCCTTGTATCACATTGTCAACTCCCAGACAACAAGACAGTGTTTAATTGGTAGTGTGTCTGACATTCTGGAAAGTAAATGAACATCCAACCGACATTGTCAGTTCTTGTTTGATGAAAATTATGTAGAGTTCAGAAGCTGGAAATGGGAATTGATTTTTGATGAGGCGTAGAATACAATTGTGGATTTTCATTACACCTGATGAAGTTCTCCCATAAATCTAAGACAGCTATGAATTATTGCTCAGCGGTCTCGTTTTAATTGACTTATTTTTTATTTTTTCTCTGTAATTTCAGTGATTCTACCCCGCCTGGCATTCGTTGCTCTGAACAACAACCACCAGCAGAATGAGAGGAAGAGAACCGAGGTGGCGCTGCAGCTGTTTGAGGCCTACAGTGCTCTGTCCTGTTGCTGTATCCAATACACTCTTATATTAATCCACATAATTCATTACTATGTTACTGAATTTTTTTCTGCAAGTGTATATTTTTACATTTTTTGTCTAGAATAGGCATATTTTTTTATTTCTGCAATTGCTAAATGAGTTGCTTTATAAATTATATAGGTACTACCTTACCATATTTTGCATCTGAAATTATTGTGATTGAGATAGGATGCCACAAAAATGAGCACCCTGCAGAAAAATCTCCTTATACTGTACTCATTTGTATTTGCTAATTATGAATTTATTAAATAAATAATAAATAAAGAGTATTAAGGTGGGATTTAATATATTGACCTTAACCTTAATCCAGTCATTAATGACCAGTTGGTACAAGAGGCCATGTTGCCCGGGTTACGGTGTCTGAAACAAGACATGGCTGCTGTGGCTCCAGAAAGAGAGGAGGTAGTGTCCTCCATTATCAAAGACTACGAAGCCAAAGTAGAAGGCTCAAGGTAATGATGAGGAGGTCAAATCCTTCATTTTTAAGGTCAATGAGGCCAAAGTAGAAGGGTCAAGGTGATTTTGAGGAGGTAGTAATCAAGGACTACACAGCCAGGTTAGAAGGATCAAGGTAAGGATGAGGATATAGTGTTATCAGGAAGACAAAGTAGAAAGGTCAAGGAAAGGATGGTGGAGCAGTGTTCTCCATTATCAAGTATTATGAAGCCAAAGTAGAAGGGTCTAGGTAAGAATATTTGAAGAATAAATACATGGTAATCTAGTATATGGGTTTGAAGAAGGCAAAGAGGCAAGTTCAGAAAGATTACATAAGTAACATTGTGAAAAGGAATTGATGATGAATTATAATATCTTAAATAATGGCATTTTATTTAAGGAATGAATTCAATAGCTACCCCATTTATACAAATATAAAATGGGTTGCGGCAGTTTACACTTTATAACTGTGAAGTAAAATAAGCGTAAATATTCTCCAACCCATTTTATATAAGTATGAATTTCGTAGCTATTGAATTCATTTCTTATAATCTAATTTTCTGCTTAAAATTGTTGTCATTTGACCTTTAAATTGTACCAAATTTTAAAGTAACATATTAAGGCGGATTGATAGATATGTTTTTGACGTTAGTCTTGTTATGACATAACTGGCAACGTTCTATGTACCATATAGAATAATTTTTTTGCCAATCAGAAAAAGTGTTACAAGCAGAATTAAATTATAAGATGATATTAGAAAAGGAAATATTGTTATATTTGAATTACTCCTGGTAAATAAATTGATGAACATTTAATTACACATGGACTTTTTTGTACAAAACTTGTTTTGCAGGTCTGGTAATATGCCTTCAAATCATGGTCCAGAGGATGTGAAATCTCGTGTCATGAACAGAATCAAAGACACCACGTCAAAGGCCAACATCTCCAACATCTTCACGCGGAAGAAGTAGAAATGTGTTCAGCAACTTGAATGCTCCATTCAAAACTAGAACAGATAGAGTCAACTATGAAGATAAATTCTCATCCCACTGCTAGGTGCTACAAATATAATTACACTGAGCTCTAAAGATGTGTGAAGAAGACCTTTTAACTAGAAAACAGATCAAATTCAAGCTTGATTTATTTCCATTCCAATACATTATTTAAACCCCGCAGCACTAACGTGGTGGGATGTTTGGTGTGAGTGCTGTGTCTCGCTGCGACATTACTTAAAGTTACGATCTATGCGAAGTCTGTTAGCATAGATGAAGAACATTGTCCCCGGGGGATGTTTAGGAAGCAGATAATGAATGGAAGTAAATCTGTTGATTGTGTTTTATGGTTGTTTGAGAGAGATCGCAGTAAGCTGAGCGAGTGGATTACAACACAGCAGCCATATTGATCCACAAACAGAAAAGGCCATTTCTCAATGACCATAAGATCTGATGTAGATTACTAAATGAATTTGTAAAGACACCATTGCAGTTTCTGAAGCTTTCTTGTTTTTTGAAATAGTTTGTAGTGCATGGTAGAACTTGCACATATTCCTAAATCATGTGATATTTCAAAATTGTACAAATTATAATTATTACTTATAGATGCATTTTCACAAAGGGAATTATATGTTGACAATTTCTTAGAACTCATGGATGTATTTAAAAATGTTTTTTTTTTTCAATTTTTAATTACTAATAGTTTACTCAAGAGTTGCCAAAATTGTTTTTATCAAGATTAAGATTAAGATATTTGTATTATTGAAATTAAGTACATGTACAATGTACAAGATTTTTGTTTGCATCCAGTGAAGGTCTTCATCTTTAAGGCATTAATTTATCTATGCAGGGGTCATTATTCAAAGTAATCCTGGATAAGTATAAAATATGAACATTTATTGGTTTTAGTTTATATGAAATTGTACTTAACTGAAAAACAGAGAACGGGGGACATAAATAGTTGATTTTAAAGTGATGCCCCAAAAATTAGGTACCCATGTGAAGAATCCTTTCTTTTACCGTAGTAATTTTTAACGATCTTTTAAACATTGTCATTTGCAAAAAAATTAAATGTACATGTATTCTCTATATAATCAATTCACTGATATGAAAATGTTGTTCTTTTGGTTTTCCAATCAAGTTAATATCTTTTTTCTAGCAAGCATATTTTTGGAATTTTGAATATTTTTGGATTGCTATTTAAATCTCTCCAAAATATGTGTTATTCAATTTGTCATGTCATTTATTTGCATAATGTGTATAGCACACTTAATCTAGTAATGAATGCTTTATAATGTTTTTATTCCATGATACATATCACTTAAATATTAATGTGATTGATATTTATATTTTTACACTTTTTTGTTCTATAATGACTTAATTTATTGTTTTGTTTGTATTTTATAGGATATTATGGAAATATGAAAATTATAGTTTTATTAAAAACTATTTTTTCTTACTCAATTTGTTAATGAGGTTTTTCTATAAGTACAGGGCTCAACAGCATTTCTGGTCATTATTTGAGTGATTAGTGTCTATTATCTATAATAACTTTCTTTCCGCTTAGAGTGATGTGGAATGACAAGTTTTTTGAAAAGGAACTGATACATGCTCCTTTTCAATGGGGAATAATTTACAAATGTTGACAGGGATTGATGATACATGTACAAGCCTGTTGAGCACATGGTTCAGTGGCGTTAGGCCAGTAACCAAATGGTCGCTGGTTCAAGCCCCGCTGTGGTCACTCGATGTTGTGTGTTGTGCCCTTATAGACAAGGTACTTTATCTACATTGCCTCAGTCCAACCAGCTACTGGTATATGCTGGGAGTTAACCTGGCAAGGACTAGTGTCCCATCCAGGGGGAGTCAGTGACTCTCATCCTCTTAGCACCACAGAAACCAGGGAAAAGCACGGACCATATGCGCCTTCATGGCTGAGAAGGATTTAATTTGTAATGGGGTGGGAGAAATAATGACGTCCCAGACCAGGATTTGAACCCGGGCCCTCTGTATCTCTAGTCAGGTGCTCAACCAACTGAGCTATCTGGCGTTGGTATTTGAACTGGTCTGACCATCACTTTCCTCTGCCCTTAGATGATCTTTGCCCTAGAAGATCACCCTAGTCTCTTTCCAGGAGTTATACTAGTAAATACATTGAAAATATATGGCTGGACAGGGAATCAAACCTGAAACCCCTGCAACTCAAATCAGGATCTCTACCAATGAGCTATCCATGCCAACATCCACAGTCCACATAGCCCCTACTACTATATTCTCCCTCCTTATGTGATCGTCGCCCTTGAAGATCACCCCAGGCTCTTTCCCTGGCAGGAGTTAACCTGTTAATACCAGGGCCAGGTCACCGCACCTAATGTAATGAGAAATTAAGGAGGAATGTGCATATTGAAAACATAAAGACCATGGATATCGACCCGGGTAGCTTAATAGTGGTAGAGCTCCTGACTAGAGTTGCAGGGTCCTGGGTTCAATTTCTGGTCCAGCAATATGTTTTCAATTTATTTATATGATCAAACTCCTTTTCTATTACAAACTTATTAATGCAAGCCCAGGGGGACAAAATGTTGCCTGACACATGTTTGTCCTAAGGGGAATCACATCAATATTCATTTACTTTGCTCTAAACATTATTGTCATATGAAAAACAAAATAAAAATCAAGGAAGGTCAGTTCAGCAAAGACTTCTCAAAATCAATTTTGCAGTCAATACATATTTTAATATCCTCCTTATTAATCTGTATCTTGTTAAACTATTCTGCTCATGGGAATTACATTACAGACATTTAGTTTTTACTCCTCCATTGTCTGCAAATTTATGTGTCTGTTCTGCTTGCAATCTGCTCTATTGTAAGTGTCTTGAATGCCTTTTATGATGTCACTTTGTTTAGGAGTTGTGAAGGTTAATTTAGGTCACCGTCAACAATTCAGTGAATTGGATGCAATTTATTGATATTTCGAGAACAAACGAGATGGTTGTGAAACAATTACTGTAGAATCATTAAAATTCGTGGTGGCTCAATTTTTTTGGTATTCGTATTCATTTACATCCTTGACGAAAACAAATTTTCAAAGAGTAAGTTATCTTACTGATACTAAAAACCAACACGTCAACGAAATAAACAAAAAACCCACAATCCACGAAAATTGACCCCATGAATTTAAATGATTCCACAGTATTGCCTCCCTCCATTGGACATATGTACATCATAGAGTGCACAAGCCTTTATTTTAAGCAGTATACATGGAAATGAAATTGACATTTTGAACTTAGGTTCAAGGGGGACCATCTGTCGGAACTATCTGAGATGCATCAACCTATCAAGTACAAGTATGACGCATCTAAGCTAAAAAGTTTCAGAATTATAGGTTGCACAAATCTCCTACATCACAACTTCAGCAAAGACACATTTTTCATGATATACATGTATCAGTAATTCATTTGTTCAACCTTTGCAGAAATAATGAATGGAAAACAAATAATTGGAATCTTCCAAGTCCAAAAGGGGCAAAACTCTGTCAAAAATTGTTCAATTGTACCCAAAACATAACTTGATTTAGACATCTCATGATAAATCTGCATACTAAATTTCATTTAAGGATGTGCAACCTCTGCCAAGAGAATGAATGGAAACTGTTGGTGGACTGACCGACCGATGTAGTGGATTTCAACCAGAATCAACATGTACACATTACATTATCATTGACAACAAGTTGATTTAAGCTCAAATAACAATTTTAATAATTCCAAACTGATAACTTGATCATAACTATATATCAACCAGAAATAAAGAACACAAACTGTACCAAAGTTCAAAACTCAACAAGTTTCTTCAAAAGTATTTCTGAAATTCACTTTTTAAACATTGGATATAATGTGCAATAAATTATGTAGTACATGTAGTATATACTGATAATTTCAGTTGCTGCCTTGTTTGAATCTGACCAGATAATCAATTGTCATACATGTATTTCACTGGTCTTCCAGTTCATACCTCCCTTCTCCAACAACAACAGTTACCATTGATAGTATAAAAATAAATATATTTTACATGAACCATAGAACACATAAATATTAGGCAATAACCTTAAAAAATAACTGTCAATCAATCGCCTTGCAATAATTTGGCTTTGTTACTTTTATCAAACTCAAGGTATAGAATATATTTTCATTTCCTTTCACAATCTTCCATCAGTCTGTGTATGTTTCCACCTCTTGTATCTTATAAGCCGCTATATCTTGACTGGTTGCCTCGGTGATGATCTCCTCCCCGTCTTCCAGCACCACGTCCTGGATGTCCGTTGTCTGGGTCTCTCCATCTTCCACGAACTCGTTAGACAGAGCCTCCATGTGCTCAATGACATCTGCCTCCATATTAATCTCCACCTGTCCCTTCCCAGGCCTGACCGCTGTCCTCTCCACCGAGAAATCCTCTTCATCTTCCAGGTGAGTCTTCATGTGCTGCTGGAGGATGGTCTTACGGCTGAATCCCAGACCACAGTAGTCACACCTGAAAGCTTTCTGACCAGTATGGGTGCGCTGATGTGTGATTAAATTGACCTTCTGGCAGAAAGTCTTCCCACATAAGTCACATTTGTATGGACGGTCACCACTGTGGATTTTTATGTGACGATACAAATCTGATATCTTGCCAAACTTCTTGCCACACACATCACAAACAATTTCTCCTGTGTGAACTTTCATGTGAGCATTCAATCTTAAAGTGTCATTAAATCCTTTGAAGCAGACTCCACACTTAAATGGTGAATTGTCTCCCTCGTGGATTTTCATATGGCGCCTAAGGTTTCCACTTTCGTTGAATCCACGAGTGCATATAGGGCACTTGTACGGTCTCTCACCAGTGTGAGTTCTACAATGCATTCGTACCTCGTACCTGTGTGTAAATGCCTTCCCACAATATCCACATTTGAAGCCTTTTGTATCTGTATGGGACTTGAGATGCCTATGGCAATTACTCTTGTTATTATATTCCTTACCACAGACATTACATTTATAAATAAACTTGGTCTTTGTTCCTTCCTGAATTTCTGCTTCCGCTTCCACCTCCATGTGCATTTTGGCGGGAATATCATTTTCTGTGAAGACTTCCGACTCGGCCGCTGGCTCTGGTAATGAGGCGTCATTGGCAGGCAAAATGGTGGAGGGAGCGGTTACCACTTCAGCTGCCGGTGGTGGGAACAAATCCGGATCTATTTCACAGGCGACATCTGCAATGCTTAGTTCTATAATGGATGCCTCTTCATTTGGAAAAACCATTCCTGGGGCTTGCTTGTAGTTCTTCCTCTTCAAATGATCGGGCAAGTTCTCAAACACAGCAATCTGTCTGAGCTCTGAGTGGGTACGAAGGTGAGTTGAGAGGCTCCCACGGGGGTAAATCTTTCCACAATAGCCACACATGTATACTTTTTCTTGAGCATGAATTTTGATATGCCCCTGCCAATTCTGTTTATTTTTGTACACTTTTCCACAGATGGTACATTTATGGAGAATCATTTCATTCTCACTCCCTGCATTTAGAATGATGGTGCTCTCGCTCTGATTAACAATACTATTCTGAATGATAGTGGTGCCATTTGGGAGACTGCGTAATTTTGGATCTCTCTGAATCTCTTTGGATGTAACTTGCGTTGAGACATCAAACAATCCCTGCCTAGAAAATTTTGGAAACACAGTAATCTGAGTGGCCACGTCTCTGTATTTTTTGGCTTGAATTGTCATCAGAGAGCTGGCCGGCGGACCAGAGGCATCCCCTTTAGTGGGAGATATGATGTTCATCAGAGTTTTATTAAGTCCCCTCTGCTGTTTATTTTTGTCTTCTAGCATGTAGATTTGGACCGTTCCATCCTCCATGACCTGCGTTTTGTAGTTGGACAATTCCTGGACATTCTCAATGGTGATTTCCTGACCGTCCATGGATTCGTCCTGAGATATCATTTCCTGTCCTAGCTGGTTCTCGGTTATCAACACCTCCTGGATCTCCGTGGGGGACTCTTCGGTGGACAGTCCGTCCGTTTTGTCTGGGTTCAGGACCTGGATGTAAACTTGGTTCCCATCCTCAGTTGAAACAGGAACCAGTTGCACCAACTGCAAGAAAAAAAACCACAGAAATTATACTTCTTTCACATTGATCCCTCAATCGTTAAATTTAACATTTCAGTATCTGTATTGCATTAATAAATACAAGTACATAGTAGACCCCTAAACTTTGATTAACATGATAAAGGATCATTTAAATATGGAAACTTCTTGCATGTCTGTACAAGATAAATACATGTCGATTAAAACCGTGATTTTTTTATAAGCATATTCACTTAATTGTAAAGATGTGAATGGTTCCCTGTCACATCACTGATAATTACCTGGTAGGACAAATAAAAGCTAATTTTACCTGGTTGTCATTATCCAGTTTGACAGGAACCTGATGTATGGCTCCATCTTCATCAGTATATTCTGCCATTGTTTGTAGCTGCCCCATTGTCTAAATTTAAAAAGAAGCATATTAAAAATATCACTGTTGAAATGTCCTACATAGAATTCTAAATGATTACTAATTATAATTCAATAAATAATAAGAAAACTATTTCATCACATTAATGCACTAGTTTCATCCACATCTTTTTTCTCCAAAATCAACAGTACCAGTAATTATACCGTTAAGTTAGTTTTGGGGACAATTTATTTCAAAAGTAATTGTCATTCATAACATACTAAACAGTAATACATGAACTTATTTCTTTTTTGTAAGTAAGATAAGAATTTTTTTTTAAGTTTTCCAAATGTTCTTAAACATATACCGTACTAGTATATTAGTGTGCCAATGGTGTAAAAGGTGTAGAAATGATCTAGGGAATAAAACAAGGGTATGTGTTATTATCTATGCAAACCATAGCCTATGAATTGTGTACTTAAAAGAATGATTTAATTACCTCTACCTCGCTGTTTTGAACAATCTGCATTTCTTTGACAACAGTTCCATTTTCGTCGACAGTTTGGACTATTTCATGTTGATTTTCCTCCACCACACCCATCTGTCCCTGTTCCATCACGATTGCATTTGCCATCTGTAGAAGCTGCTCCCCTGCCAGGGCCTCACTGAAACTGTCACTCTCTGCAGCCTCAGTATCTCGTTGACTTGTTTCTGTGCATGTTGTGTTTGCTTTTAATTCGTTCTTTTCCTGAAGTTGTGCGGCATCTTCTGTGCTTTCAGTGGTGTAGGTAATCACAACAGGTTCACCAGACATGGAGGGCATTCCAAAAGAAAGATTTCCTCTCTCCCCTCCAGAATCTTCCATTTTCATGGTAGATATTGTATCCTCCTCCATTACTCCATCCTGTAAGAACAAATTAACATACAGGATGCAATTACTGAATGAAATAATTCAAACCAGGAGACACGTGCGTAGTTACCATGCACATCAACATGAACATAAAAGAAAGACACAAGGCGACTTGAAAATGTGCTCCTCTGATATTGTAAAAGGAACTTGCTGATAAAGACAATTTTTAAAATGAAATACAAGCAATTTTTCGTGTTAAAAACATAAATTCTTGTTTTGTTTACTATAAAACAATACATAAGCAATAAGGGAACTTCACAATAACAAAAATTCTATTTTCTTCAGTATTTATTATATAAATCACTAATGCCTATTATGCATCAAAACCATGTTGGTTTATATTTGAGAAAAGGGGTTGCACATTCTTGGAAAAAAAGGACAGAATTACTCTCATTGTCTACGTATTAATAATTCTTTTAAATACTCTTTAACTGAAAAATTCTCCTGTGGATCTGTTTTTAATACATAATTATTTCCTTTATAATATATCCTACTTATTCCATTAACGGGAGATAAAACGAAAGTAGATTCTTTTTAACTTTGCAACAATCAAACGCATTTAAAACCTGTAAATTCCCGTTGATGCTTGCATGCTACCCAAAATCAACGCTGCCAAGCATCCAAGTGAATTGATTAGTTTGTCAAACACTGTGATAGCAGATAGGTTGTTCAGTGCGACTAAAATAATTAAGTTTTCCATCACAATAAATAGCTTTTATCTTGTGTAAACATACAACTTACCAAGTTATATCAAATCCTTCTTACTTGACCTTTATAACTCGTGAAACGAAGACAAAATGGCGTTGGCGGCGCTAAATTTTTGGTTCTGCAAGGAACGACAACTCTACAGTACTGCAGTACTGAGTATAACAAAACTGCAAGAATATAAATTAACGATTTGAAAAAAAAAGGATTTCTAAAATAGAATATTATTAAAACTTGATTTTTTAAATATTCCTTCAATGATTTTAGACCACACTGACCATATTAACATTTCCAAAGACATTTTGAAAGAAATATTTTTAAAATAATCTTTTAAAGTTTTAAGAGAGTTATTTCCCTTGACAAAATTTCCCAATGATACCGCCATTTTGTTTTTCACCTCGAACTGGGTGTTTCTAGCATGCGTTGTTTTATCAAGGTATCTGCTTAGCCTTGTCGTGTAATTGGAACAGAAAAGAAAGACTTGGTGAGTATATAGTGATATTGAGTAACTCATTTGTCACGGATCACTCTGAAGCTTTCTTCTATCAGACTTTCACAGTGTGCAAGCATCAAGTTGAGTTCAGAGGTACTCCATGCGTTTGAATTTTGATGTTACTTTCGCTTTATTTCAAAGCTGACGAAATTTGATAAAATTGTGCATTAAACGGTTTAGGCCATTTATCCCTCTTTTGTACCCCCTCTTTGATGCATACCTGAGACTTCGGCTATATTAACTGAAAAAAAGCTTATAAAAATGTGGCTTTATAGTTTATACGCACTAGACACTTTTACCTGTTGCTTTAATTGAGTACCAATTTGAGCAAAATCATCAAAATGAAACATCAATACCAAATCTTTTTTAGGTGAAGTATGTCATCTGAATTTCTTACAATTGCTCCAAGTGAAGTAAGTGTGGACCAAGTAGGAGCCTCTGATATAGCACAACAACCGAATGTTCCACAGGGAAGTCAAGAGATCATCATAGATGGAACCCCCCTCCAGATTCCTGCGGGTAACTACCGGACAGAGTACCTTGAGGATGGCACAGTGCAGGTCATTGTTTACCAGGAGCCGGGCCAGCAGACACTTGGTAAGTTAATTAAGGTGATTTCCACCCAAAACTCTCATTTATTAATTACCATCATAATGTCTAGAAATTGAAATGATAAATTTACAGGTGAATTCTCACCAGTTCTCATAGTACTTGCAAAGAAATGTTACAGTTTAACATACTTAACAAATTGGTGGCAATTAAGATCTGTAAAAATGGGTCTTAGGCAAGTTATGTTTGTACTAGAATGCTGAGCGATATATTTATATATATTTTTTTTTTATTATTTTGGCTAATAAGCCATAGTGCCAGATGATGATGACAAAATTGGAATCTTTTTAATAAATTGCATAGAAATAAACCATGAATTCTTACATTTGATCTTTTCAGATAATAATGTGACACAGACCTCTCACCCCAATCCTGTCATGTTTCCAATGGAGACGATAGAGGTGAAAGGTCGACGTAGCCACGATATTGGAATACAAAATACAACAGTACCACACTTCAATACCTATAGCTTTGTTGAGCAGGGCACTCAGACTATTCCCGCCCTGGACATCAATATACAGCAAGAAATAAATCAACCTGAGCTAGAGGATGAAGATGAGGAAGAGGTTTTGACTCTGAATCCTGTGAAGAAGAAGCGAGGAAGGCCCCCTAAAGCCCAGGTGATCCATAACCTTACTGTATCAAATGATGGCAACAAATTCTCTAGAGGCTCTAAAACTGTTTCCTTTCATAAGTGCACCATCTGTGGAAAATGTTACAAAAACAAAGCGAACTGGAGTGCCCATCTCAAGTTACATGACAAGGAGGAGGTGTTTATGTGTGGATTTTGTGGACAAATATTTCAAAAATCTGCATTTCCACAGCATTTAAAAACCCATAAAAAAGAGAATTCCAACAATGAAATTACTGTCCCCTCCAATATTGAGGCCTCAAGTTCATTAGAGAATGTGTCCAGCCATTCATTACATAACGAGGCCAGACAGTTTAGTCCCACAAAGCAGACAGGAGTTATGAAACCTGCCTCCACCATTCCTGCCAAAGTGGACTTTAGGACAGGAAGCACTGATCAGCAGAAAGAGGTCGTCCTCAGAAGTCATCAGGTGACCCTCCCAAACCAGCAGGTTGCCACGGTGATAGATCTGGGAAGTTTGGGAAATCTTCTGACCTCAGGAAACAATAATGCAAGTCAGACTGACATGACAGGCAAAGATGGAGATCAAGATAATTCGCTTACTGGAATGGATGGAGAGAGCGATGATTCTAAAACCAAATATATCTATAAGTGTAATGTTTGCGGCAAGGAGTACAATAACAAGAGTAATTGTCATCGTCACCTGAAGACTCACACCCACGAAAAGACTTATAAATGCCCTGCTGATGGATGTGACAAGATTTACATGCATAGATATGAGCTCCGCATGCACATGAGAATTCATACAGGAGAAAAACCATTCAAGTGTCCTGTTTGTACCAGAGGGTTCAACGAAGGAGGAAATCTGAGGCGCCACATGAAGATCCATGCAGGGGATGACACTCCATACAAGTGTGGTGTCTGCTTCAAAGGTTTCAGTGAGATGTTCCGCCTCCAAGTCCATTTAAAGGTTCATAGTGGGAATATTGTATGCGATACTTGTGGAAAGAAGTTTGGAAAAATCTCTGATTTGTACAGGCACATTCGTATCCACACTGGAGATAAACCCTATAAGTGCGATATCTGTGGAAAAGCTTTCTGCCAGAAAGTCAATTTACAGACCCACTACAAGACACACACTGGGAAAAACCCATTCAGGTGCACCCTGTGTAATTTTGGCTTCAGCAAGAAAAGTATATATGATAATCACATGAGTGGCCACGAGCCAGAGGAGATTGAAGAGCACGAGATGAATCTTAAAATGCTGGGAGAATCGGAGTCCGAGGAGACCATCACCATCAAGCAGGAACCCCGCACACCAGCCCCACCCCCTCAGGAAGAAGAAGAGGAGCCAGAGGAAGAACCCCAGCAAATGGAGGTGGTCACAATTGATGGCAAAACTGGGCTGATAGAAGTCACCCTGGAGAACCAGGAGTCAGAGACTGGTCTTAGTCAAGAGGAGCTGGCTCAGCTGGTGGCAGCAACCGTTGAGGAGCCTGAGGGCACCTGATCAGGAATACTGAGGGCACTTCATTGGGAAACAGAGGGCACCTGTCAAGGAAACCAAGGGCAACAGTGGAAATCCAGGAACTTAATTTGGTGTTTATTTTTGTTTGATAAAAAATTAATAAATGTTAAGGTGTTTAACTCTATTAGAGTTGATCAACTTTTAAAAGGATAAGAAAGGGGAAGCATAAGTGTTATGTGTATCTGGATTCATTTTTGATTGACATGAATAATAGGAGGACTAGATTAAGCACATTTTGCATGTTTTGATTTGTTAACTTATTTTGAGTGAATCTTTGATAACTTTTCTAGAATTATATGTTGAGTAGACATTTACATCTGTTGAATGTGATACATTAATATTTATTCATTTGTTTGCTGCAGTCTATCCTACATCTGTACTACAATATATATCATTATTCCTTGTTACATGTATTCATCAGTTTGCTATCAATACTCTGTATAACTCAAGCTATCAGGTACATGAATATCGTTACATTGACATTTTGTTTGAATGTGCATATTCCTACATAAAAATTTAGAAGTTAAGAATACACAAAATAAAGAAAGTACATATACTTTAAAACCTGCAGGCTTCATTTATTATGCTACACTTTATTTCAGTAAATATATCTCAGGACCTTTTGCATAACTTTAAGTGTGCTCTGGATCATCATCAACTGCATACCTTGTCCTTAAAATTTTGATTGTCTGTATACAGTGAACATTATGCTGAATCAGAGATCAAGTTCCTGTAGATTTTAACAATATGCTAATAATTCCCAGCAGGTGGACAATGTAAACACCAAACAATCAGTTGAAAATGTTATTATATTTTATTGAGTAACCAAATCGTTTTAAGATGTATTAAATTGAAAAATTCTCTGAACTGCAAGATCATGAAATTATTGAAAGAGCAATTACGGTTTTATACGTGTACAAATACCGTAAATGAGGCACTATTAGAAAACTATTGAAATGTTATGTAACACCTTTCATGAAGAATAAAAGAAAACAACATGGTGTTCCAAGAGTCATCTTCACTATCCAAGGGTTTTCCGTCCACTTTGCTCCCCTGGACCGAAAATCCTTGGCTAGCGAAGATGTCCAAGAGTTGAACATGTTTATTTGGACACTGGTCAAAATTTGAATCTAAATTGGACATCTGTCAAGATTTGAATTTGGAAACTTTTCAAGATTTTAATAGCTTAACTTGTACGCTTGTCAAGATTTAAAGTCTGATTTTGGACACTTGTCAAGATTTGAAATGACAAATTTGTATACTGGTCAAGATTTGGACAGTCTAATTTGGACACTTGTCAGGAGATGGGAAACTCCAAACAGAACCATGAGGAAGATGTTCATACACATCACAATAACATAGTGGCTAATGCTGGTCCCAATCTCCAACCAGCTGCCATAGTCACGCACCAGGAAAAAGAAGTTCTGTAAAAAAAAAAAAAACAACAAATCAATAATTATTCCTCAGATCTAAATACATTTACAAGCTGATATTATTTTCAGTTTTGGTTTATCTGACGTTGCAGTGAATCTGAGTGTTTTAATACATGTCATGTTACAAGATTATACATGTAAGGTCACACAATAATCGTTTCGAATGTATGAATGAATAAGTATGGAAAAGAGTATTTTCATAATGACATGTAAATAAAAATATTATATGATGGCTGCAGAGGAATAAATTTGTTCATTAGTGTTAAAAAATATATCTTTTGTGCTGACTTACCAGTGCCATAATGTCCGACATGATCATTACAATCAAAAACAGCGCCCGAGTTGGAATGTGGGTCAAGATTTGAACGGTTTGGAATGAACATGCAACTAGGACTAGTGGTAGAATGTTCTGAAATGAAATGAAATGAGACTGTATAAATTTACCATATTGTATACTCGGTACCATCCAGTCTAAAAATTAATTTTTACAAATTTAGTCCTCACTTTGAGCATTAGGAGACCACCCATCACAAATGGGCTGAAGACGGTCAGGAAGCAGTAAACGGCAGCAGGCTCAAAGCTGTCAAAGTACAGGTAAAAGTATTAAACTACATGTTGAATGTCATTGTACTTAAAGTACCGGTAACATACCGGTATATAAGAATACACAAGTATTTATGAAAGAAAACCATCTTGCCTATTGATACTGGCTATATTCCCTGTGCTATAGAATGCAACAAGTATAAAGAAAATCTATTCATCTGTTAAGAAAAATCTAATTCATGTAAATGTACATTTCTAAAATTCTAAGGTCTTCTGATACCATATGTTGTCAAAAAAGATGTAAAGGTACCAGACTTCCCAGGAAGAACTTATAACCACCAGGGTCTTTTAGAAATTATGTTGATGACGATGATACCTTGACCTTGGTCAAATGACCTAGTATCTGGGTCACACCCTCAGGTCATAAGCACCTTTGTGCCAAGAACGACTTCTGTTATCTCGTCTTTTAAAATCATATACTGGACATTAATGTTGGACTGCTAGACAGACATTCCAGTATATCCCCAAAACAACTCTCTCAAACTTTGTTTGAAGGGGTTATTAAAAACGTTGCCTTAAAAATTATAAAGGATACATAAAAGACAGATCTGCGTATATCCTCTGCCACTAGATGGCGTTCTCCAGAGAGAGACGATGAAAAATCAGCGGTGAGTAGATTCTAGTTGAATAAAAAAACCTTCATTAATTGGGTCCGTGATCAATATCCAAAACAAGTTATGAACAAAATAAACGAAAACAGTATGTGAGATTATTGTAGTTTTTCAAATGAAATCTGGTGTTTATCAGACATGTATACAAGTACGTAGACTAATAGATGTATGACTACTCTATATATGTATTTAACAATTGCATGTAGTTACAAAATACCCGTAGTACATGTACAGGATCATACATTTACAATTGTACCTTTTCCTTGGCAATATGCACTTCTTTCTCCATCTGAATCCATGAAAACAGGACAACACAGAAGCAGATGATGAACAGACCTTCCTGTCTGTCCTTAGTTAGGGAAATCAACAGTTATCTCGGTTTATAATATCTTGTAAGAGGATGAAATCTGGACTCTTCACTAATAAATTACTTCACAATACATTTTTTTTCCAAAATATTTCAAAAGGATACAACAAACTTAATAGAAGGTAGACAGGGAAAAATGCAAACACAATGGAGAACAATCGAGGTAGCACCTGGGTGGGGCTCAGCAAGGGGAAAAGACTAGATGTCACTGAAAAAAATTATTAAAACAATGTTATAACTACACATAAACACAGAAAACTGAAAAAAAAATTCTTATTTTTCCCTCCAACTTCATTAATTTTACATTCTAAACATTATCAAAAATGTTTCTATCTTATTGTAATGGACATTAGTTGAAGGAAATCTGACGTAAATTTACTAGTACATGTACAACGCCAGTATGTTAGATGTCTGACCATTATTTTTATTCATTATCTTTACTTACCAAGAATACTCCAAGACAGGATTTGGTTGAGCCCGGGGAGACCCTCTTTCCTGCGTATACTGGATGACACAGACCACAGGTTGTAAATGGCAGCCAGGAGGACAGTCAGCTGTAACACACCCATCACAATATTAGAACTACTGGTACACAAGATAACAGGAACAGTACTATGATGCAACCATCACAAATTTAAAGACTTGGGTTATACTGGGAAGATCCGTGTAGCATGGTTAATATTTTTACGCTTAAATCCCCTGTGTCCTCATTTGTTTATCATTGCTTACCTGTGCCCACCGGATTTTAGCACCTTTTACATTCATCAGGTATCTTCTGGAAAAAAAAATACAGTATGAACTTCATGTTTATCTATTTAATGCATATTTCACAAATTATTTTGATAAACATATACATGTATTTATATCTGTACATGATTTTTCAAAAAATGTGAAGCTGATTCAGAAAATCGGTACTTTACCTGTCTATAACACAGCCAGCAATAAAAGCAAGAATTCCAGCCAGAAGTCTGAAAAAGGAAATCTCATTTTCAACTGTTTTTATTTCCAATAAGCAGGTAAAACTGAATTTCTCATCAATAAGGTAACATCTGACTCACACCACACTGTAGTTGCTCTGTCGCCCTACGACGGGTAATAAAGGGAACATGGACAGAAGCAGACAGGTCACCAGCCACACATACTGTAACACATGAATAACTGTAAATAATGTTTACTGTAACACGTGAATGACTCTGTAAAAAATGTTTATCTCCCTATTCAGGAAAAGATTTCATTATGAAAATAACTTAATATTCAAAATATTTTTTTATTCTATTTTAGAAAAGTTTTGCAATAAGCATGTAAGAAAATATGCTGTGCTAACATAACATCTGACCTGGTTTCTTGACCTAGTTCTGTATGCAAGCAGCGGCCAAACTCCAAGGGCTACAAAACCTATAGAGAAGATCCCCCTGTAGAAGAACCCAGCCACCTGAAAAATATATAACCTAGTACATGTACACACATACATGTACACATATAGCTACATGTACAGAGTGATTGTTTAATGCTATACTCTTGTCAGGTTTTCAAACAAAGAGCTTTACCACAGCCTCCAGGATAAGGAGACAGAAGAGGGTTGTTCCTATGACAGGGGATCTACTGCTGTCCCACAGTCTCTGTGCTGCCGTCACATAGATGGGCCAACTAAAGAATATCAGCTGTGGTTATCATTAAATCAAATATTGCAATTTTCTTTTAAATAAAAAAAACCATGAACATGTAGCTATTACAAGCAAAAAAAAGAAGAAGTAAATCTGTGCAAATTTTTTATCTGCATGTTTATTTTTGCAATCATAAAAGTTTAATATACATGTAGTACACGATAACAGGATATACCATAAATAAATGCATGCCTGTGAATTGTAGTGTAAGGTAATTGGAGTAACATTCAAAAAAAAAATTCAAAATTGCTGACCTTTCTAAAACCAACTTCCAAAGTAGAACAGGAACCAGGCAATACATAAAGTAGGTCCAGGGCAGAGATTGTACTGAAACACAGAAAGTTAACAACTGGATTTTCAACTATAACTTACTAATTACTTACTATGACTAACTAATATCTACTGAGAAGATGTTGAACACTGATCAAACAGTCAACATAGGGGTTAGATATATAGATAGTGATTCTTACCTGAAAGTAACAATATTATCACTACGGCAACTGTTACAGCTAATCCTTGGATGAATTTCTTTGACAACAGAAATGGAGAATTCAGTTCATCAAAGAAGGTTCTCTTGTATGACAGTCCCACATGGTCTCGTAGAATGAGGGTCAGGATGTAGAATATCCAGCCCACAAAGCCGGCAGTGACACTCAATCTGCAACAAAATGAAGAACAAACTTGTGTTCCTGTAGTTATCAATATGTTTTTAAAAAGAGCTTGTAATGAAAGGTTACCATAAAAAAGAATCAAATGAACTTTAACTGACTCAGTTATGATTTCATTTAAATTTGTAGAAGCATTTTATCCCATTTCCCATAATTTGGTTAGATTATACATGTATTAAACATGGGTATGACAGTTCTTTTGAAGGGGTCATTTCCTTATCATGGCCAACCTAAAAATTAAGTTTTCTGGCTGTCAACCAAAATCTAAGATTTGCAGATGCTTAAGCCCAATTATTTGAATTAGGCTTCTATCTACTTGATGTTAAATACAAAACATAGAATAGAAAAGACTGTGACGTTTACCCCAGGAGGAATCTGTCATAGTTCTGGTAGTATCCTAGTCCACGGAATGCTAGAGCCATCAGCTGCTGGGATTCTTTTATCTGTGAGTATATCAACAGGAAACCAAACCATTAATCTCAAACAAAGAAACTTGTTAACTTAGTTATTGGTATTTTTGACATAATTACATGGATACTCACTGCATCTTCAAAAAGTCCATCTTTGATTAGGTTTTTTATTTTTCTGACATGTAAAACCTGAGAACAAAATTATCAAATTGATGTTAAATTAGTGATTTTTCTAAATTCAAAGACTAAAGCTTGAGCATAAATTGTGCAATAGCTCTATATAAAACTGTGTTTTCATCATATTCCAACCTGTTTGTCCTCTGTCAATTCCCTGAAATAAAAAGAAACAACAAATTTTCATAGACAATGATGTCAATGTTATTTGTCTGTTGTTGCTTATCTTGACTAGCTTACAATTCTACTTCAGGTATACATCATTAAAGAAATGGATTCGATTGATTCTCATTGATTAAATAAAGTAAGCTCATAATATGCCGTAGTTATCTCCCTTTAACACACTTTCTATAAGAACACATATATAAACTTACAGAAATGGTCTAAATGTTTGTGAGAGCGTGGTCTTTTTCTTAAGCTCCATTTTAACCTAAAATAAAAAATATTTTCTAAAAAAGTCTCCTTTACTTCATAACAATAAGGCAACATTATTAACAAATATCCAAACCATAATGTTTCACACTGTTACCTTAAACTGGGCCAGAATTTGCTGGGCATTAGAAAACATTGCTTCTGTTTGGTCCTGAAGGGGAATATCCAGAATCTCTAGAGGGAGGGCTCCCTGTAAAAATATATGGCCTCTTGTACAGTGGTATAAATCTCACAGTTCAAAATGCATTACATGTATATAGAGCTGAAACAACTTACCACAGAATTAACAGGGTAAGGAATCCCAAGCAGTGCTGCCATCAGGGGAGACATATCTGCCTAAATCAAACATAACAATTAATTGCTTGCAACATTCATTTGATCCAGTTATTCATTGTTTCATATCATATACTAAGAGAGATCTAACTACAGTTAAACTTCTATATCTCGAACACTGATATTTCGAATACAGTGGATATGTCACAATGATTTGTAAGTCCCAATCTCTTACTTTTAAAGGCCGAACATTTTTACCGGGTGGTAAATCTCAGGTGAGGGCGGGGCTTAATTATTAGAGGTGTGAAAGCCTCCGGGGCTTGCAGTCTACCTGTGGTCGTGAACGCTACTAATCGCTATATACAGGAGACAAATTAATACACAAGAAATAAAGAATTAGTCGGAATTGGTCTTAGTTTAAATATCTTATTGTTCTAATGACCATACGAAGCGATTTTATACGGAAATGGTATGTGTTGTCCGAATTTTCTCTAAGCACACGTGTATAAAGCACAATTGAAAAAAATGCCGTAAATTAATTCTGCTATAAAAGTATAACTCAGTACATTGTGTTTAGCACTTGACATTGTTTAAAAAGTTAATTTCAACAATAATAATAGTATAAGAAAACCATAAGAATGTGGAATGAAAAGACAGCCATTATACGTCGACAATTAATAGAGTTCGTTTTCCATGGAGTGACGTTTACATGCACCAACTTCCAACGGAGTGAATTACCAGTAAATATAGCTTTAGTAGCACAGTGTACGTTTGTTGTAAAAAGAAAATGTTGTATGTTTTAGAGCTGTCCATGCATTTTCGTGGAATTTATTAGGTCACACACATTCAACATAATTCATATATAAATTGTGCGTATTTTCAATCACTGAATAATTATTTTTCATAATCAATTTTAATACTGGTAATGTTTAAAAATCAATTTTCAATTCCCCCTTTTTAATACATGACGGAAGATATCAAAGATAATGTAGTTAATTGCTAGTAAACAGAAATCAACGGACCTGGCAAGATCACACTCGGACGATCACGTCCATCAAACTGGGTGCTATTGTTTCAAACTTGATTGACAAGCGGCATCATTTTGAAGTTTGTACAGGTAAAAAAGGGGGCGTTTGTAAAATGTTCGGCCTTTAAGTATTTTACCCTTGATATCTGGAAAACTCTTGAAGTTTTTTTTACAGTCCCATCTAGTTCGAGATAACAAAGTTTGAATGTATGATCTACGACTGCAAAAATTTTACCAAATCTGAGATTGTAGTGTGATGTACAGGCACATGAAGAATTGTTTATCAACTTCAAAAATAATGTAAAAATTTACAGATTAGAAAGGTGTAAAAGACAAAACCCAGTTACTGCTTATAAAGTTTTATGAATTACCTGTTGCACATCAGATCTTTGCAATTTATCTAATTTCCATTCTGCAAAAAATGAAAAAAAATTTAATAGTATTAATAGCGCCATAATAAAGAGTTTAATGTCTTTTTAACAATTTTTTGTAAATATATGCCAGGTACTGAACCATTTGTGAAACACCAAGACAAAAATTTATAAAATAAAAAAATCATCACTCTTACTTTCTGCAAATCCATCTTCATATGTTTGAGTATTATGGTCTGCTCCCCTTGGATGGCGGATCCCTGCGCCCCAAGCTACCAATGGTGTGAGGGTCTCTGAGGGATGCCCTGCCCCATGTGATCCCCAGTCTGTCATCCCATGGTCAGCTGTCACAATGTAAGCTGTTCTGTTGTCATGGTGATAAAACTCCTCCAGCAGTCCAACAACTTCCTGTATCCCATCATCCACTGTTGCAATGTTATTTAGATATTCTCTGTGAAAGATCATGGCAAAACCTCCTTAAGTCAAACTGTTACATGTTCGTACAAAACATCTGTGATTTTAATTCATGTTCAGAGAGTCTACTCACAGTGAGAATGGTTTATGGGAGTGGCCATTTGTGTCCAGACCCAACAGATGAAGGAAGAAGACAACTTTATCCTTGGAGAGTTTTTTCTTCAAAGCTTGGTCTTTCTCTGCTTCCATCAGAAATTTCTGTCAACATAAAGCATTTATTACACAGTAATAACACACAGCTTGAGCATCAGTTTTTTCTTTGGGTAAGTTATTGTTGATAAGGAAAAATGTCCTATAGAATACAATGCTGGATACAGTTGATTTTTGACTTGTCAAATACTATGAATTCATATAATTTTATGGTCCGTCGATGGCCAACCACTGTTTCGTATTTCAACTTCAATAATTCAAATCCTCACACATCTTGAAAGTTTTGACTTAGTTTGAATCAGTTTGAGATTCAGCAAAGGTTTGACTGTATCTTTGAATACCTTTATGGTTATCCTAGACTGACCTTGACCTTATCAAACACCCAGGTGTCCAGCTTGGAGGAATCAGCTGCAGCGAAGTCTTCGTTCTCCGAGGGGTAGTAGTCCATGAAAACATGGTCTCCAGAGGCGCCTGACAGAAAATAAACTATTACATTAGGAGAAACTGTTGTTTTATTGCATCTGTTTCAGAATGCAGGGTTTGCACTTATCATCAGAGCTACTAGATTCTTTTATTTCATGTCTTATAATTGCTTTGGTATGCTTGTAATGCATGGCTTTTTTCTAAATACATCTGTGTAACTTAAAGTCAACATATTCTGCTTCTGATGTTGTAATTGCACAGGTTGATGCTTGGAGACTAATACTAGAATTTGCTCAGGGATATAAATCCTGTCTCATTTGATTTTCTATCGTACCTTTAGCAAACATGGGAAGAATATCCGGACTACCCCAAGACCAGGTGTAACTGCTCTCATTGAACACAGAGTCAAATTCCACAGGGTTCTCTTTCCAACCTAAGATAGATCATTGGAATCGATAATTGGGGTTATTGGTACATTTATTCAATTTTTATTTTTATTCCCGTAATGTCATTGATGTATTGTTATCGTGTTGTTATTGCTATTGATAATGCTGTTATTATGCTATTAAATTTATCATAGTCTCATATGGATTGTGCAATGTTATCATGTTGATATTGATATGATGTTATTGTTCTCATGCTGTTATCATGCCATTAAATCAATATCATACCCTTTGCTACAGCACTAACATCCTCATAAAAGCCCGCTATGATGGCCACATGACCAGGGCGGGACTCAGTTGGAACTCTTGTGTGGGACACACCCCATACACCTCTGTTCTCTATTATAGACCTAAGATACAAAAAAATTTCCAGTACCGGTAATTCAAACATGCAAGTTATCTGTATTAATTTTTTTTTTGCAAATAAAATATGTTCACATTCAATTTCCATTTCTGAAGTGGATATAACATGAGTGTAGATACTCAAGTACTACTTAATATCTAGATACATGTATCAATTTACTTATATACATCATACATGGTCATTTCAATACATGTATGATGGAAAGAAAATTTTGCAAATACATGCATGTACCTGAGATAAGGTGCTGTAGGTTTCCCATTTGGTAGAGGCTCAAAAAACTTATCAGCTCTTAGTCCATCTGTCACAAAGAGGACCAATCTCTTGGCGGGAGGATTTGGGTTTGAGACATAAGGAGTCATTCCGTGGACCAATGGTGTGGTGAAATAGATATCAAAGATGGAGTAGAAGAAAATCAGGTGAACGGTTACTCCAAATATAATCAGTTGCCATGTCTTCATGTTGGTTAACAGCCTACAGAATTCATAAAATAAATACTGACAAAAGGTTTATCGAATACAAATTTATGAATTTTTAATAATTGTGTTAGTAGATTCTGAATATATGAAAGAGAGATTTAGATGATGACAGAAATCTTGTGCGAGTTCCGTAATGTGGTGAGGTAAAACGGGAAAAGGAAATGACCAAAAGAAGCAGAGTTAGAGAGACTTAGACCATGCAAAGAAGCTGCATGCCTATAGAGAAAATTATGCTGATTATGGCATCATGAGTGATGACAAATGAAAGTTGGGATATAAATGAATTGAACATCACTGCAATCCGTCAACAAAAGAAAGTCATTGCCCAAGAAAAACTATTTCATTTGACTTTTATGTATAGATCTTTGCAAGAGTCAGAATAATCTCTTTTGATAAGTGGACAGGCGTAGCTTACATGGATGTAGGCTATGCCTGTCCAATTCTCAAAAGAGATATAGAGTCTGAACGGCTAACTAATTATTGTAAGCATGGTAAGAGAAATGAATCACACTAATTATCAGTTTCTGCATGAAATATCTTTACCTTTATGTTCATTGAATATATGCTCAACTTTGGTTTCAAAATGAAGATAAAATGGCATGAAAAACCGGTGTGGTAAATTGTAACTGTGCAAATTCTGGCTGAACTAATATCATTCGATATTAAATTGTTCGTTTATTATTCGAGGGCTTTGAATTATATATGTACATTTCACACAAAATCTAGGATCATTTAATTTTAAAAAGTTTGATTTCAGAACTATCATAAGCATATTTTGTTTTTAAAAAAAGTGTTGATGGTTTTTCTTCACTTTATAATAAGATTGATTTCAATCGAATAAATATGGACTGATTTAACTGAATCTTCATGCCGAAAAAATGTAAACAAAAAATGATTATAGTTATTTTTTCTTTTGCAAAAGTTCTTCAGTAGGTAATGACTACACTGTGGATTGTGGAATAAATTCTTATATACGTTAGGGTTTTTTTTGTAACTGTTATTACGGGGTTTTGATGTCTTCCTGTGTTGCTGTGAATCATTTTGTATCATCTTCCGCCTTCCGTGATCGTGTGGTTTTCCTTCATCAAGAAGATCAACACTGATCAAGATGCGGCAGATAGAATGGTCAATGTGGGCCAATGAACAGGCTATTATCAGCTCATCTGGTAAGAAACTGATGGTGATGTTACTTTTAAATAATTTGTAATTTGATGAAACCAAACAAAATATTGTTTAATATAAAGGCATTGGCCCTAAATTTATAAAGTATGGCAAGAAAAAAATTCAGGGACTTAATATGCTTTCTCAATGATAAACATTTCAGAATTTTTTTCTTCAGTTGTCTTGTTCGGTGGAATAATTGGCATCACTGGCTTCTTCAGAGCCTGGGAGATTGGAATATATGCTGTGTATCCTTTCTTGTGTGAAACTTTTTTCCAAAATCAAAATTATATTTTAAAAAATCAAAGGTGCATGTATCTTAATCTTGCCATGACTATTTAGTTCTTGACCTCTGTATAGAGTAGTAGCTGTTCTTGTGTTTGTGATTGAATATCCTAGAGGCAAAAGAGCTAAAGGAAGAACTACAGAGCGCAAGTATGCAGATGTGAATTTCATTAAAGTAATTTTCTTTTTCAGACTAGCCTAGATGTTGATTAAAATAATAGCCCTACTGTTTTTTATGTGTTTTCAGATTCCAACATCCATTTACCAGATTTGTAAATCGTATTGGCTTTCTTGGGAGGAACTACTTTGTTAGATTCCTATTTCACCTGATGTGAGTGAGATAGATGAGATTTGGTATTGTTGGCCAAGTTTACTACATTTACTATAAACTTTAGTTTCCAAAACAGATTTTGTTACATTTACACAAAATCACTCACATTTCAACTATGCCTTTTAAATAAAACATAAGCTAAACTGCGTGAATTTTAAGGACCCTAATATTCATCAATACTCATTACTTTGTTTCAGATTGTGTGCTCCATTATGCTTCATCCTTGCTACCATTATGGGAGGACTTTGTCTGTTTGTTACCAGTATGATATATCTTGTTGTAAGTTTCTACCAGCATAACTAATCTTTTAACCAAAGAGCCCTTTTTGGTTATAATCTCAATAAAATCATAGCAAGAAATACAAGTATAGATGTGTTCCTGTGGGGTTCCTTTGGGTATCCTTGGGGTACCTAAGGGTGTCTCTGGGATACCAGTGAGTCTCCAGGTTAACAAGAGTTTTGAATTTGTATTATTAGGGTATCCTTTGGGTTCCTTGGGGTTAAAAGATGTGCCGGTTATGGATATATTAGATTGCAAGGGAAAAAGTCATTAGAGTAGTGGTTTTATTTACACTTTTCTTTTTTTTGTTTATGTGCTAGTTAGTAATCATCCTTCCTTTTTGGTGTACCGTATAACGGGTATTTTCTGCGGCTTGAAATTTTTGCGGTTTAACCGCTAAAGAGTATCAAATTATATTCTGCGTTTTCAATTTCTGCGGTTAGATTAGACCGCAAAAAAAAAAAATACATATGTTTACCGAATTTGCCTTAGGGAACGTAAACTAGAGAACCAATCTTACACTATTGTAGCGTTTTTATTTCCGTATTAATACAAAATACTATTGTAAAATATTAGTATTCATACAAGCATGCAAATTTATTTTATAACTATTAAAATGACAAAATACAAAAACTTGCCGATAACTGTCCGTTAGGATTTGGAAGAATACTTCCGCGCTTTACATATCTTAAAATCGACTTTCTTACCGTGTTCACAGTGAATGAGAACTAACTCTCAAATGTTTTACAAGTCTACTAAATACTGCTTGTGATCTTTTCTCAGATCATTTTTATTTCATACTCGACTAAACACACAGTCCTTATATCTGTTCAGCTATAATTGATATCGCACAGGTAACATGAGATAATTAGGTGTGAAATACGACGCAGCGCCCCCTAATAACGGACTGATCACGATTGGAAATTATAGCTTAAATTTAAAATAGTGTCAAAATTAGTGATTTTTTGAAAAGAATATTTTGCGTTTTGAATTTTTTGCGGATTTTTCTTATCTGCAAAACACCGCAGAAAATAAACAACCGCAGAAAATATCCGTTATGCGGTATTTCAGCAGAAAAGAAGCAAAATTTGAAAGAAAAAAAAAATCATTCACTTTTATTTATACGTAAACAACATTGTAAATCAAGAAAAAGAATATTTCTGAGGATCAATTAAGGGGAACAACTCTGTAGCATTACTCCCGTTTGTTACTCTCTAAAGGGTAACAACTCTGTAGCATCAGTAGTCATTACTCCAATTTGTTACTCCCTGAAAGGGAACAACGCTTTAGCATCAGTAGTCATTACTCCAATTTGTTGCTCCCTAAAGGGGAACAACTCCAAGCATCAGTAGTCATTATTCTTATGTGTTACTTCCTTAAGGGGAACAACTCTGTAGCATCAGTAGTCATTACTCCAATTTGTTACTCCCTTAAAGGGAACAATGCTTTAGCATCAGTAGTCATTACTCCAATTTGTTGCTCTCTAAAGGGTAACAACTCTGTAGCATCAGTAGTCATTACTCCAATTTGTTACTCCCTTAAAGGGAACAACGCTTTAGCATCAGTAGTCATTACTCCGTTTTGTTACTCCCTAAAGGGGAACAACTCCAAGCATCAAGTAGTCATTATTCCTATTTGTTACCTCCTAAAGGGGAACAACTCTGTAGCATCAGTAGTCATTACTCCTATTTGTTACTCCTTAAAGGGGAACAACTCTGAGCATCAGTAGCCATTACTCCAATTTGTTGCTCTGAAATGGAAACAGTTCTTACTGATGATTTTCCTATACAGGCAGCATTTAAGGGAGAGCAGTGGAGTCCAGTAGGCCTGGAGGAGAAACCAGTTGAGGATAACAAAAAGGAACTCAAGTCCTTCCGTCAACCAAAGAAACCCCCACCCCGTGCGCCTCCCCAGGGGATAGAGGATAACCACATCTAACCAAGGAGTACGCCCTTCACTACCCAAAGAGATTATCAACATTGACTCTATTTTCATAGTTATATTGCACTAGACTCTGAACCTCATGTATTGGTTATGATTATATTGCACATTGCTGTTACTGGTATTTCTTGTTAACAATTTGATAAATTGTACATTTATGTTTTCTTCCTATCATTTATACATATATTATATGTACATTTATATGTTCTCTATCTAAATGTAATTGTTCTGTTTAACATGTCTGAAAGGCAAATAAACAATTAAACTCAATTATTATAGTGTTTACTCCCAGATTTGTTAACAGGAAGATGGACACAATGATACACAGTAAGCAGGACAAATTTAATTTCCACCCTTTTTGCCCTCATTATAAAGGCAAGTAAGGACAAACTTAGAAGGTACTGGTAGAATGTCTCTCTTTAACTTTTTTACAAATATGCTAAGGTGAAATCAAACAGGGCAAAATTGTTTATAAGGTTTCACAAATCAGAAATTTGAAGTCGACAAAAATCATTACATATCTAAATACTCCAACAGTTTTCGTTAAAAATTTTCTAAAGAGAATTGGTTTAAATGATAATGATCCTCTGATAGTATTATAATAAATCTTTGATATGTGTAGTATTAAATAAGAGTGAAATCATTTGTATTGCAAATTTGCTTTGTAGTGTACATTTGCATGAATTTTTAATACCTGCACATATACACATAATTTTGAGCTACGGATATAGGAAAGTCAATTGACAGGCCCAAAAGCCAGTGCTAAAATTGAGGTTTACTGTATGAGCAACAGATTGCCTGGTGTATATCTTGCATGAATTAAAACAATAAAAGTATTCAAGTATTTCCTGCATATAATCATGATCTTTTCATTGAATAAATGAATTTAAAAAAAACCCACTAACATTGCTCTGATTTACAAATATACATATGCCATTAGGCCTCTTTAATTTACATACGTGTATTACATACATGGAAATGTATTCATAAAATTATCAAAATATTTCTGTAATTATCTTTCAATCAAATTGTTTTTCATTCAAAGTTTCTCTATGAATAATCCAAATATTTTTAATAAATGGGAAATTTAAAGTTACTCATATGTACAATGTATCAATAATAAAACAATTTTTTCTTTTGCATAAAATAAGCTTTTTCCTTCTGTTATCGTGTTCATTTGACACAAAGTTGGTCCTCCACCCTAACAAGTCCAATCTTGTCCTTTCAAATCAGTCATAACAATCATCGCTGACCATAACACAGAACCAAGGCCAAAATTACTGAAATTATGGTCATAACAATCTCATGCCTCACAGAATTTTTCATTTTGTCAGCAGAAAAAAAAATCCACTCAAAAACGGGAGGACAAATATTAAACTGTTTTATGATAGAACCAGGAACTAAAGTATTGAGACGCCTAGTCACTCAGCAGACAATCAAGCATTCCTTGATTTATTCTCAACAAATAAGTCAATGCATCTGTTTTGACTTTTTCTCTATTTTCAGCCTGAAATGATCCTCTTTCAGTCCTTTGATCTTCTCTTTTTTGACTGAAAAAATCACTGGTTTTCTGTATTTAAACTAAATCTACATATGGTAAAAAAAAATATAAGTTTCAAAACAATACTGGAAAATTATGTCTCGAGAGACAAAACAAACTTACCGCTGGCAAAGGGAGAGAATCTGATAATTCAGCTTGTTTGCTACTGCCTTCCCCTCTATGAACAAACAATTGAAAGACTATTAATTAATAATCTTCAACGTCAGCCATTTTAAATAACTATATTTTACGAGGGGGGGGGGGGGTTACCATAAATCTGCCTTTAATATAAAAAATTTAATTTGTCTTCTAGTGTTAATATTCGATCTACTACATGTATTTAACGAAATGCATGGCTTACATGTAGTGGTTCCACAGAGATCAACTACCTAAAGGGGTTCAAGCCACCAATGCACGGGAACAACCTTTTTTTATAATTTGATTTTAACTTGTATATTTATTCCATAATATCCATTGATGGCAAATTTGCAATAACTTTGTAAAATGCATGGATACCATCAATAAATTTCTTTTTATTTCATTTCATTTATAAAGTTTAAAGGACAAATAACATTTTTATGATAAAAAGAATACTTTAAGCTGAGGGTAGAAGAACCTTCAATAAACACACATGCACAAAACTGGTGGGGTGTCTCAAGCATATTTTGTTAAATTAAGGAGCACTGGGTAATAATCTACCTGTACATGTAGGCGTTGATATTTTACTTTCAGTCCTACCTTTCTTTTTCTGGCTGTGCTTTTCTTTTCAGTCTGTGTTGTGGAAATGAAGGCATCAGCTCAGGGTCACATGCTGTTAAAATTATTTTCTCAACAATAAAAATCTCTATTAAAGACATAAATTAGGCTACACGATGTGACCAAAACAAATAAAAAAATATGATACACCACTTTTCATTAGTGGCAATGGATATATTAGAGATGAGCCTTCATAAAAAATTCTTGACAAACCTGTCCTAAGACAATAACCCAGATTTTGAACTGTA
Source organism: Magallana angulata (assembly GCF_025612915.1). Taxonomy (NCBI): domain Eukaryota; kingdom Metazoa; phylum Mollusca; class Bivalvia; order Ostreida; family Ostreidae; genus Magallana; species Magallana angulata. The sequence continues at coordinate 54,318,354 of NC_069116.1, read as the reverse complement.
ACAATTTAACATACCGGTATTCCACATTTTGTACTTACGCAGTGGTGGTTCTTTGAAGTATGAGAAATCAAGACAGTCTTCTGCAGTAGCTCTACAAGACAAAGGAATAAACATCTGTCACAAACAATGGATGCAATATACAGCCACATGTAGTAACAAATTCACAGAGCATTTTTAAAACTTATTTCTTTACAGGTATTCTTTAACATAAAACAACATTTGTTTGCTGTTTAATTCTATTCTTCATTCAAAATATGCGGATACAAAAATTACACATAAAAAAGATGAACAAGAAACAACAACTATTTTGATAACAATTTTGTTACCTTTTAGACGGGTCATACATAAACAAGAAGTTGAGTAGTCTCACTCCGGAGTCGGTCAGCCAGGGGAAGGTGTGCTTGATGTTGTTGTACCTATACAAAGAAAGGTCAAGGACATAGACCAGTGTCAAACAGAAAGGTCAAGGTTATATCCCAGTGTTAAATAGAAAGGATTCTTACTCAGCAATAAATACTGCTTACAATTTTATCTTTCAAATAAAACTTCCTGTTTACTTTAAGCAACTGCATCTGTATACCGGTAACTACTTTATTGAATTGAAATGAAAAGAACAATGTCAACAGAACACAAAAAAGACTTACGGCTGTTTCTTCAATGAAAGAGTCTCCATTGCAGGTAACTTTGAAAATCCCTTTATAGGACAAAAAGAAAAGATTAAATAAATTAATTTGATTAGATTAAATTGTTTCTTGTTGGTTTGATTTTCAATTTATGTAAGGTGAAAGATAAAATACAAACATTTTGAATAATATAACAGTACATGTATTAGCAATAAAGTAAGTGCCCCCCGTACTTACCGGCCAGATGTTGTCATTGGGTGTCCCAAGCATTTCTATGATGAGTTCAATCTGATGGATGTCCGATCTCCCGGGGAGCAGGGGGCGGTGTGCCAGGAGCTCTCCAAATATACACCCTGTCGACCTGTCACAACAAGTAACACATGTACTGTTACTGGGGTCATTGAAAATTGTAATCATTAATACCAGAATTTTGGGCTTAATTTTCACATCATTTAGATTTGTGGCACAGTTGACTTTAATTGGAAAGACCTTTCAGTTACAAACGTCAAGTTTCAAAACTAAAGACCAGACATTTTTCAAAAATCAAAAGTCATGAGAAATATTATGGAATACCATCCGCTAAGGAATATTACAAATAGGTTTACCACATATCTACAGCAGTCGTCTGCTCTTTGGCTCCGAATAAAAGTTCTGGCGCTCTGTACCTTATAAAAAACAGAATTTAAAACTATCAAACGAAATGTAAAACAACAAAATTAAAAGCTCCTTAGAGCTTTCAAAAGCTGGTAATTCATATCCATATTTCATACAGAATTGTCTCTGGTATGGTAATTTATGAACCGGTATACAAGACATTCATTTTCATTCTGTAAAGTTGGATAAATTTTGTTAAGAGTTTGAGCTATACTGAGATTGCTCTTACCAGAGAGTGACCACAGTGGGGGTCATAGGTTTCTGGGGTAACCCATACTTCCTGGCCAGCCCAAAGTCAGCTGAAAGGATCAAAATAATAAAGAGTTTACATTCAATATGTGGTAACAGAAATTTGTTTGGAATTGATATATGTAGGAAGTAAATTGTGTACTGTTTTGTATATCAATGTCAATTTATAAGTGGGAGTTGTACTTTAAAGGTGGTAAAGGACACCTGTTGATATGAATGTGGATTAAAGTGCATTATAATTAAATACTTTTATTGGTTTAGAATTTTCAAATTTTACAATATTAAACCAAAAAATAATGTTTAAAAGTTTTCGAAAGTTAGAAATTTTTTAAAATCCCCATGGGTTACAAGTCCATAGTGAACCCTCTAACCTGCTACCCTATACTGTTAGATGGCAATTTTGGGAAAGAAACTATTTATAAGACTATACTTTATTTTATTGTTTATTTCAATAAATAATGTGTCACAGCATGTACCATACCAGCGTACAGTTACTGTTCATTGGGAATGGTAAAAGATTTATAACTTTCAGTATTATTTTTAGGTCTGATTGTCTACAGAATCATGACACATGTAAAATATAGAGTTAAACAAATATTTCAGAAGACATACATGTAGTATTGTAGTATCATGTTTCCAGAAGAAAATAAACTTGATTTACCAATTTTCACACAGCCGGTATCTGTCATCAATAGATTTGACACCTTTAGATCTCTGTGTATGATGAAGTTTTCATGTAGATAGCGCAAGCCTTTAAACAACTGTAGCATGATGCACTTCACCTACAGAACCAACAAAATCATGAAAATACAGGTATCACTATGTGGACACTATAATGTTCAAAATGAAACCCGGAATAGCAGTAATGAATCATTTTTAATTGGGGATTGCTGATCTTACCTGTGCCTCGGATTGGGGATTGCTGATCTTACCTGTGCCTCGGAGAATGGAGAAGACATGTTATCTAGGAGGGAAGCTAAATCTTGTTCACAATACTCCATCACCAGGAAAATACTGCAGAAAGTGAGAGAGATGACAATAAGCAAACAATCAACAGCCACAACAATTATTTTCCACAATAGATAATTCTAACAGATGAAAAGACAATGCACAATTGCACATGGTGAAGTGACTGAATACTTTGCTTTCATGAAAAAAAAATTCAGGTCTCTCATTGTCCACTTTTACCTTTCTAAACTTTTTCCAACAACAACTTCATGAAGTTCTACAATGTTTTGATGTCTTAAATTCAACAAAATGTTGATTTCTCTCAGCCCGCTGACAGGAATCCCTGGAAATATTCAGGCATAAAATGTCATCTGATGTACACTGCTTTGTTATACATGTACGTAAAATTAACTGTGTTTCACATCTACATACAAAAGCTACTTTAAACAAATTGTTTAAAACTTCTTTTTTACTTTATTTAACTGAAAGTATTGTGGAGGAATGTTGCATTGAATCTTGACTTTATTAACTATTAGTTAATAACTAATTATAACTAGCATTGTTTTCCCCCACTTTTCAATTTTAAAAACTAGAGTGAGAATATGGCTATATCATAAACTGGTACATATATTAATACAAAACGCTAATTCATAATCATCCACATAAATTAATCCAGTTCAAAAATCAAAATACTACCATTCACATAAAGTAGCCCATTTATAGAATTATACCAAAATAATACCATTCTTTTCTCGCTCCATTCTCATTTTCTTTAATGCAACTATTGTGTCTGTCTTTCTATCTCGTGCCCTGTCTGTAAAATAAAAATAAAAAATTCATATAGATGACCCAGTCAGGAACCTCATCTGAGATAGGCAAAGGCTCTCCAATTGAGAGTATCAAAAAATCATTACTACATGTAATTGTATTGTTATGTTCTCACAATATAACTCGATAAAATTAAATATTCAGCAATTGAAATGTTAGCAGGTAAAATAATATTAAAATTGACCAGCTAAGAATACTATTAAGAGAAAATTTAAATAATATCAATAAAATACATTATCATGATTGTAGATTCATTGACTTTTAGGTAAGTAAACTTTTGTGACTCAAAAGCAATGTGATATCAAAATATGCAATTGGGCAATGCATACAATAAATGCAAACTTTTTAATTTGCTAGCAGAAGAGATACAACAATTTATGAACAACTAGGATGAAAACATAACAAGAACATCTGTATCATAACAGTAGATAAGGAAACTGTTTTGATGGCAAGGATATTTAGAAATTTAATGAAAACTTGAACAGGTCGGGTACACAACCTTATATGGATAGCATTATTTAACACGTGACAGTATTTTCGGCAAACAGATTCTCCAATCAAGTGAATGAGTTGCAATGCATGACGGTCTACAACGTGTTTACGATTCAACAGACGCACGTGGTTTTTGTCTGTTTTATTCACAATATTTAATTGCTTGCCGGAATGTTTGTACATCTTGATTTTTACTTTAGAAGGTAAAAAAGGAAATATTACGTACCATTAACTTTGTTCCATGCTCACATTGAAAAATACTGTTGTTTTAGTTGATCAATTGTTGCTTCAAAAATGATCAGTATCAAACGACTGACAAACATACGCATACAAGTACAAACAGGTTTTGATAAGAAAAAACTGCACAGCTGTATATCGGTGACTTTATCATTGTGCACTTGAAATAAATACAGGTAACTGTACGTTTTAACATACGTGAATAGCCACGGTAGTAGAAATGCGCAAATATACAAATGCAGAAGCGAAAGCTGTGCAGCATATAGTGTTTTGTCCCATAAGCATTCTGATGAATGTCCCTGAAGAAAATATCAACGCGGATTCTTGTATTGTTGTCTTAAATATGGGATATCACGTGAAAAAACGGTACTCACTGCTTCTAATTCTATAGGACGTACCTCTCTTTTGAACACTGACAATGGGGGTATTTAAATAGGTTGATATAAGTCCTCATATGCAATATATTTTAAATGTGAGCATAGAAATTGAAGTTCAGACATAATTGTCCATATTAATTTCATAAATTCTGAAAAATAATTCAAAATGAGTTTCCAAAGGACAATTCAAAATGGTATATATTTTCAATACGCTTTGTATACACTGAAACTTGTAGTAGCCCACAATGCCTTGCAACTCATTCACCTGATTGGTTTGTCGATAAAAGTAAACAAATGGCTAATTTAACATGCAAATTTATGCCGACGTCACAAAATATAGTGGTCTCGACCTGTTGAACATTTGAATTCTACACTGAACTGAGATAAAGCAGCGATAAAAAAACAGATGTTGATTATATTTTCTGGTAACATTGATGAAGGAACCTCCTTGGGATAAAAATATTGCTCTTTGCTGCACATCTATACAGAATGTTTTATCATTCAAATGACAGAATTGTTCTAAGGACCAGGTTTAATTATAGAAAATGAAATAAAATATTGTGTTGTATATCGCCAAGATTTTCAGAGGATTGGTCTGCAATACCTACATTGTTGCTATTTCAAAGCCCCATTTCACCACATTCATTGTTTACGGCAGGCAATTTCAACCACAGAAATAGCGTATTACCAAAATGCCTTGGTATGAAAATTGTTTTAACAGACTTCAAATCGCTGTAAAGCAGATCTGCTTTGCAGCTGCTACATTGCGACTAACTGGGATGAATTCCCACTGTGACCTGAGCATATTAATGCTGCCATCGACATTTCTTTACTAATAACTATTAATGCAATGTGAATCTAAATAGAATACATACACACAATTCCATAAGTACCCTCTCCAACTCTGCTCAACTTCTCAAATCCAGAAACACTTCGACATTTTCCATGCTGTAAAATTAACCATGCAAATCGTAAAAACATTTTTTAAAATATACATTCTTTCACTTTTTTCTCTTTTGGTTAAAAAACAGTAACATGAAAGCTGTCTCGAATTTGCTCCGACTTACTCTATCAGTTTCGGGAACATCAATCCACTCGCCAGATAAAATTGACAAAAATCCAGGTTTAGACTCTTTTGCAGATTGCATCTCCATTGTTTTATCAAAATGACTACCACTAGACAAACTGCATTTTGTTGTAACTCACAAAAAACGTGGGGGGAAATGTATGTTTTGTTTTTTGGGAGTGACAGGTGCAAGATAGTTCGTAGCCTGGTTCCCGAGGCCTTCCGATAATCGGAAGGCCTCGGGAACCAGGCTAGATAGTTCGTACTTAAAGTGTCAGGTAAATAGAGGACACGAACGAATCAAGTTTATATTCCCGGTTCAAAGAGGTTCATACAAAAATACTAAAAAATACCAGTTTGCTTGCATACATGTAATCTAGGCCTATCATAAATACACGGTGCAAAGAAAACTTTATAGAATGATGATATAGGATCACAGGCACCTGACGTTATATATTTTCTCAGAATGAAAATATATTCCCTCTACCTATTCAGCTATTTTAATTATGAGAAAAATATGTAGGGGTGCCTGTGTATAGAGTCTACGTAAAATATAACAGTGTTCTTTCATCTATAAATTGCATTAGAAATATGTCGTGACATAAGAGGATAATTAAACCCCCCAAAAAAGAGTGAAGACCGGGGGGGGGGGGGTTACTTTCGCACTTGTGGTACCAACTACTGTTGGTATCGATTCAAGCCCGAATGTTAAGATTTGCTTTGAACAGTTTATAGTGTAATCATTTTTATTTCTTACACGTACCCGAATATTATTTTAATTTCGGAAGGGAGTTAGGAGAGGGTGCATATGGGCCCGAAATGGACAATGAGTACAGGGTTTGTCAAGTTCCGGCACTTAGGATGTATAAAAGATAGACACATTTTTTCCAAAGCAATAATATTGTCTAAAAAAAGTAAAGACAATTTAAAAAAAAAAAATTTAACCACAAATTAAATCACTTCAGTGGTTTATTAATTGACATCACCATGTTGACATACAGTCAAAATAAAATCAAATGACAGACAAAAGAATACTATAACATAAAGACTATAGCATGCAAGACAGTTTTGTACAATACTTCATAGTCCCTGGTACGGAAGCGTATTAGTGCCACTTTGTATTTTTTTTTCTTTAAAATTCCAAGATTAAAGTTGGAAATTCAAAGATTAAAGTTGGAAATTCCAAGATTAAAGTTGGAATTTCCAACTTCAATCTTGGAATTTCCAACTTTAATCTTGGAATTTCCAACTTTAAAGTTGGAAAAATCAACTTAAAAGTTGAATTTTATTATATTTATATATATAGATAGATAGATATATACTATGATTTTTTGTTCAGTGTGAATTAGGCTTCACTCATAAAAAGAATGGGGGAGCTCATTTGCTTTCAAGAAGAACTCAATATAATAATACAACAACTCGAACTCACTGGAATTAATAGAACATGTCATAATTATAATTTCAATTTTATTTTTTGAATTCCATGAAAACAATAACTACCGGTATGTCATAATCAATATATATATGTGTATAAAAGGTTGCTTGATTGTATCATATACATATAAAATTTTAAAAATCCTCAATAAATAAAAGAATTAAAAGGATTAAGCATAATGAAGCATAGTACTGAAAAACATTAAGGAAAGTAATTATATGTAAACAATAATCTATTCTGCAATTTTCAACAAAGAATTTTCAGTTAACACATACATATACGGTAGTATGAGCATGATAATCTTGAACAATTAATGAATATGTTGAATTGAATCCCAAGATCAAAGTTGGAAATTCCAAGATTAAAGTTGGAAATTCCAACTTTAAAGTTGGAAATTCCAACTTTAAAGTTGGAAAAATCAACTTTAAAGTTGGAAAAATGAACTTTAAAGTTGGAAATTCCAAGATTAAAGTTGGAAATTCCAAGATTAAAGTTGGAAATTCCAACTTTAAAGTTGGAAAAATCAACTTTAAAGTTGGAAATTCCATGATTAAAGTTGGAAATTCCAACTTTAGAGTTGGAAATTCCAAGATTAAAGTTGGAAATTCCAAGATTAAAGTTGGAATTTCCAACTTTAAAGTTGGAAAAATCAACTTTAAAGTTGGAAATTCCAACTTTAAAATTCCAACCTTAAAGTTGGAAACTTTAAAGTTGGAAATTCCAACTTTAAAGTTGGAATTTTAAAAAATAAAAAATATATATAGAGTGGCACTAATACGCTTCTGTACCCTGGAACTGTTTCCTCTGCATTAAGCATTTATCTAAGTAGATACATTATTTAAAGATTAAAAAGAAATATTGCCCGCTTATTATGAGTCGAATTTAACACTCTCTTTCAGTCGAGAAGGAGTGTTTAACTATCAATAAAGTAACATGTTTTTTTGTTAAAAAAAAAAGAATAGGTCTAGCCTCCATTTCTAAAAAAAATATCAAATAATAAGTTGATTGAAAACTCCTCTCATACAGAAAAGTATTTTAGGGCAAGGAGTAGACTTATTTAGCAATTTATAAAATGCAGTGTTGCCTTGTTTGAAATAATACATGTATATACATCTACCTGTATATCTGTCATGTTTACAAAATGAAAGCATGCTATTGATTTGTAACATTAAATCTATATTATATAAACCGATATCTTAATTGAGATTGTTTATCTTCATTACACCAAGTGGGAATATCTAACGAATTATACGCCCCTTCTCTTTCGGTATTTGTTGATTCCAGAAAAAAATCCACAAGAATTTATGCGAAGCAAACACTTCGTTATATTGAAGTAAACAGGGTCAAGGCTGATATACAGGTCCCTGCTGTAGAGGTTTGCAAATCGAAGTTACAGCTCTTGGGGTGTGCATTACGCTGTCAAAGAATGACAAATTTCAGTGAAGGTGCTTATAGCGCATCCGAAAAAATATATCGTAGTCACTAACAAATCTTTACAAGTTGATCAATATTTGAAAAGAAGAGTTGTGAAAGCATTGACTCGAGAAAGATTCCCAATAGTAATGAAAATGAGCTCATTTGCTTTCGTAAAGCAATTACACTGTCTATAAATTGACGATTTTATTTATCTTTAATCCTTTTCCAAATAAGAAATCTTCATATGATTTTTAGGGGTACGTAATAAAACATTTTTAAGAGAGTGGGGGTGGGGTGGGGGCGGGGGAAATGGGCTATTTCACGTTTATTATTCTAAAGGTAGATATTTTGAAAAATCATTCTATTGAGAAAAAAATCAATACATGTAATGTGATTTCATATTTGACGGGTTCCATACAGAAGAAACCCTTGACGAAAGCCCTGTAATATTGAAATATTCCTGAAAACAATTTAAAAACAGCATGCAATGTACAAAATGTACACTGAGATGTGAACTATGTACAAACTGCTCACCCGTGATAGAAATGTACAATCAAGTAAATTGATTTAATATCTATCTGCGATCCACAATAAAGATTTGTTTATCTAAGAAGTGTTTTTGGTATGTCATACGAAGTTTGGGATTTATTTGATATTGTCCCAGAGATGTGAACACCCAATCAATACCAGCATAACAACGAAAAGAAATGATTAATCAGGCACGTAGCATCGTTTTTGAAAGGGGGCAGTCCCATCCAATAAAATCTTGACAAGTTCTAAAAATCATCAAAAACCTAATCCGTGGGTTGGGGCCAGTGTTTTAGTATTCCTTCAGCTTGAATTTTTTTTCAATTACAATGTTTATTCCCTTTTTTTCACTTGCTACTCAAAAATGTGGGGGGGGGGGGGGGGGGGGTATGAACTGATCATTCAATTTTTTAATACGTAAATTTAAGAAAAAGGTCTGCTGCGAGAAAAAGAGGGGGATCCCCCCCCCCCCCCCCCCCGATACTGCGTGCCTGCCAATGTAGCAGCATCTGGCTCACATAGCTGGAAATTATTTCAATGGGGTAACTTGTTTTTGCACCCTTAGTGATTTGGAAAAATACGATCCTCCTCCAAAATGTAATAATAAATGTAACCACTTTGTATTTACTTCTATTAAATTAAATTTTTATGGAAGTGATTTAAGCTTAGATGCTCCAGTTTCGATTTTGTTGCTCTTTCAAATTCCATAGCTTTCGTTTGAAGTAAATATTCATGCATTTTCCGTTTACATCACAACACACCATCACAATACAGACTGTCTTTATTCATTTCAATATAACAGCAAATAAATACAATAATACAGATTGCAACTTCAAGAATAAACCTCAACAAACATTCGATCATTGATAAAAGAATTGAATATAAAATGGCATAATGCAGTAAAAATAAGACCATTGGTAATGATTTTGTATAGAATCTGACAAGATTTAGTTCAAAATCACCTTTTAATTAAAGCTTAAACACTAATTTAAAAGCAAGAATAATATTATGCTATTTGTACAATGCATTCAGATCTATTTTAAGACTTGGAAAAAGAAACACAAAAGTCGTAGATATAAAAACTAAATGACTACAATACTATAAAACTAGTAAAAGTCCTAAATCATTAACAGAATTTGTACACCCTTCCCCGGGTTTTTAGACCTTTCTACAATCTACCTGTATTATAAATTCAGTTTTCTCTTGCTCCCTGAAACTTGGTTTAAACAAAACCTGGGGTTTGAAATATACAGTATACATGCATGTCCAACTTGCAATTTTGACACCTAACCTATCCATCTGCTAATAGGACTACTAAGTAACATCTGAACGGTCATTTATTCTACAAGACGCTTTTGAATTTTGAATGAGGGTAATGTATGTAGTACTACATGTATAACATCTGAGAGATAGACACTCATCTATAAATTAATCACGGTGTTAATTATCAGTATGCAAAATTTCAATCACACTTAATAATAAAATAATGCATGCCATAAACATTCATGAGCAAGGTCATTAATGTACTGGAAAAGATTTAAATTGATCATTCACCAAAAAAATATAAAAATATATATATTATATGCATACCATACTTGATCTAGAGTATAAGTATGATACTCTAACCCCCCCCCCCCCCCAAAAAAAATGCTTCTATGCTTCCGCCATGATTTTGTAGTCATGTTAAGTCATGTATATTCAGACATGGCAGTGCAGCTTAGTGATTTAGTGATATGTACAACTGCATCAAGAAATGTTGTATACATGAAATCCCATCATCAAAACTTTACAAAACTTTACAATATCGTATATTGATCTCATAACTAGAAAAATAAGACTGTTACAACCTCTTAAAGATTGTCACACTATCAATGTTCAAAATCGGCAATATTGTAAGTTATTCCATTGTGTCAAATTTTCTATAATTTCTTGTAAATTTAACGTAAATGCCCATTTAGACATATCTCACACCAACAATATGAAGAATAGCACACACAGTCAGATGCATTACTTCAAAACTAGCAGTACTGAACAGTTCACAAAAACTAGCAAAATTAAGACCATAGTAATATTTTCAAAATCTACAGCTTAAGAAAAGTTCAGATATTGGACCTGAAAAATGGCTGATGGCATCAAACTGTGAGTAAATAAGATAGGTAACTAGAGTAAAGTAAATGTATACAGAGTACAAGACAAAATTGATTTCTTCACATTAGAAACCTGACAGCAAAGACCTTCATATCAACTACACCACAGTTCCAAAATATCAAACATCAATTAACATACAGCAACAATCAATCAACAATCAATACACAATCAACCCCCAATACACAGTCATAAACAACTATTATGACCAGATATTGAATTACTACAGGAGGTAATTTCTTGGAAATTAATTTGCACACACTCTCAATCCTAACTGATTTACTGGCAGTGAAATACAGTGCTAATTTGGAAAGCGGGATTTGAGCAATATCAAATAGGAATATTCATATCCTAATCGTAATATCATTTTGTGACCAATGATTGTATAATAATTCTGCATGAGGACTATTGTTATGTTAATTTTGAATGAGGACAAACAGTGGACAGATGTCAAATCATAATTCCTGACATTTCATGAATCCAATCATTCTATATTATGCACAATGTCACTTTAACAAATATCCCAGTCAAGCCAATATTTACTCAAATAAAAGATACACAGGCAATTATGCAAATTTCACCAAAAATTTCTAACATGACATGAACACACAAAAACCTCACTTGCAAATGTTTCTTATTGAAACAATGTTTCAAAAATAAATTTCATATCAACTTCACATGAACATTTATCTGTATTTCAACTTAGTCTTTATATAGGTACATGCAAGTTCTTTCCCAGTAAATGTTGAATGTCATTGAAAGCATATTGAAAAATGAAAACTTTACAGAGTGAAAAATAAATTAATACACATACATGTATTGTTTATAAGATTTCAAAACTGTTTCCAACCTTTCATAATAATAGCTCAGATCAGAAAATGATAATGCGTATACAATGTACAGTAAAACACGGTTATAACGAAGCACCAGGGACGGGCGATTTTGCTTCGTTATAAGCGTAATTCGTTATATCCGTCAAGTTTACAACATGTAATATAGCCTCGGGGAATGAAAGTCACTTCACTGTAAGCGTCAATTCTTTATAAGCGTGTTCGCTATAACCGTGTTTTACTGTAACTGTTTCAAATTAACAAAATATAAACATCAATAATGCTTGCAACCTTTAACATGGACATTTGCAAATTGGTTGATAAGATTCTAAAGGAACAGTCATGATTTTGATATAAACATTGACGTTCTAATAATTCTGTATCCTGAAAATAGGGAACACTCCATACAAAATAAAATGGGTGCATCCACATGGAATGTTGCTGCAGGTATTGAACACATACTACTTGTGAACATTAGTATGCAACAGTTAAAAACATAGTTGTATATTGTCATTGTATATCAGATAAACTTAATATCCACACTGTGGAAAGGCAGTAAACGAGTTTAAATTAAAGCAACAATTAACAGATGCATAGAAACAATAAGGCTTTCGAGACAGCTGGCTTGTTGGGAGTCCCCTGTATGGGAATCCCCTCCTCTTCTATTGCTGGATCCTCTTCCCTTGTTCAGTCTTCCTTCATCTCCTCGCGAACCGTCAATAGCACCTTCTGAGACAGCACCGTGAAGGAGTCTGTAAGGAAACAAACAACTTATATTTACAGATATCTACAGATAGAGATACATGTAACGAACAATAAATTGTAATCTTCCCATTTCCATTATCCTAGCACTATCCAGTTAATATAGCATAGCATATAAGCCTTGCTGCATTCCATCATCCTTTATGCAGCCTTACATTACAAGAAAGTGGACAATGAAATATGTCTATTCACTGTACAAGTGTAGCCATCATTTGTCTTCTCTTTACATAGGAAAGAAAGAAGTCCTGATGGACTGAAGACTTGCCTACGAAGCCAGTGAAGGCCCGGGGTTTGTTTCTCCACGCAACCCCCAGCAGGTAGACTGGGACCCCAGACAAGATCATGATGATGCCCCATAACACCTCGTTAGCATCAATCGTCAGAGGCATTAACAGCAGGAATACACAGATGAAGATGAAGAAAATGGGCAGTAGTATAGCCACCTGTTAAAACAAAACAAAAAATGAAAACACTTGTAGCTGTTATTACACAACTGCACAACAATTTTTTTTTCTAGACATGCATACAATCTGTCAACTAATGAGCTATCGTTTTTATAAATACCTTGATGGGTCGTTCCCGTTTGGGAAATTTATATCGCATGTAGATGAGGCCGGCAATACTGATTGTGACAAACAAGGTCTCCACAAATGCTGCGTAGTTAATGAGGACCTGGACATCTCGACTACACAACATGACCAAGGACATCAGACACTGCAACAAGCAACCATAACCAGATAAATATATAAGTTAAAAGAATGTAGATAATGGCTTTATCTCCCTTTATCACAAGTGGTACATAATTCACATATCTCTCTCGTTTGACCAGTTTATTATGTTTTACAAGATTATTATTGTTTCACAAGACTGCTACATGTATAATGAGATATTAAGTTTTTTCTTACTATCAATAGAAATGCCTTTCACAATTTTAACAACTTTATATATATCGATTTTGAATACTGTCAATATCAAATAAACCAAATAGGTGATTCTAAAGTCCCAGACAAAAATCTTTTGTATTTTACTTTATATTTAGGCAATAAAATAATTTAAAGAAAATGAGGATCCAACTAACTAATGTCAATTTTCTTACTCATTGTTAGAGAATTATTATCAATAATTATTTTCACTGTATTATTTCACTTTCAAGTTGTAATGCAAAAAAATTAGCATTAATGTTTATCATTACATTTTGCCCAGCAAAAGAACACAAAATTCTCATTACCCGTATGCACGTATATCTTCGTTAAAGTTTGATGAATACCGGTAGACAAAGTATGTATTCAAAATTTGATTCAAAATGGAGGATTAATAGTGTACAAACATTGCCATTAGATTGATCTCTCACTTTGTCTGGAAATAGTCGCATGTGCATAAACCAACACATTATAAACCAGCCTGTGACAAATGCACCTGCACAACAAAATGTTCATACACTGTACAAGTACCGGTAAGTGTTTATTACTGTACATGGCACAAGGTAATGGAGTGAATGATCTACACATGGATCAGATATAAATCAACAGGTTGTTTGCACACCTCAGCAGACACAAGAATAATACTGAGAAATCAAAGTTTACAAAGTTCAACTCCCAAAAGTATCAAGCAATTGAAGGATTTGTGCATCAAGGTAAAATGTACTATACTTTCTGAGTGATGTAGGCAAAATGTATTCAGATGAATGCAATGACAACTGTTCACTTAAATAGGGATGAAATTGGTGTACTGTTTGCTCTTTATAAAGTTTTAATAGCTGTAAGTTAATGTCATTGGTTAACACATCTAAATGTAAGGTACATGTATATTCATAAAAATCATATTGATTCAATGCACTAAATGACATCTTGCTAAACGGACATACTGCTATTGAAGTAGAAGCAAATGAATGTAAATAATTTACGAAGAGAAAATATCAGATGAACATAATAAAAGGTCAGATTCTTGATGCATAAATAGAAGATTTTTAGAATCTAGAAATATAATTTTGTTCCTGAATAACAAAATAAAAATGTAAAGCAATACAACAGCCATCTTTCTCTGTTACCTGTACATGTATGTTTTAATACACACATCTGTTAATTCTACAATCAACATATAAATACCTAAAATTATACCAATCATACTCTAATATTGTTCCTTGTGTACTAACAAGTAAAACATTTATGTACATAAATGTTTCATACAACAGTGACTTGCAGACAGGTGAATGAAACAGACACAAAAAATAAAACTACTCACCCCAAACAACAGGGATGGAAGAGGCGTGAAGAGATTAATGTTCAGGGTGGCTAGGAAATCTGGGAGATGTCCTTGTCTGGCCCCAACAAAGTACAATCTACAATGTCATAGTACACTTATATGTAATGTAAGATTACCCTCATTCAATTAAATTTAAAAAATCTTTCACTTACATTACATGCAATCTATGTTGCAATGATGTAGGAGTTTAGTAACGATTTGAAATTATCCATGTTGATATTCAATTGAAATAAAACTCTATCTTAGATCAATATTTATACAGTTATAAGGCAACTGTGTTAGCATGTTAACCAATGTGTCCTACTTGTGAAGGTCAATACACTTTAAGTCAACGATTTATTCACCTATCAGGACCCCCAATAAGGTTAAAGTTCTGAGATGACAGCCATAAAAGGATAACCCCTGGTCAAATCCATTCAGCCACTTTACCTTGAAAAGCCAAAAAACTCTTATATCTTTTCCACTGGACACAAGATCCCAATTCAAATCTGCATATTGAAACTAAACCCAGATATATTCTTTGGCTTATTGAGTAGCCTTAGAAAGTGTATTTATGTAAACTAGAAAGATCTACAGTTTTCTATAAGATGCCACATGTCAGATAAAGAAATTAAACTCCACATGACACTAAATTTAATATTTGACAAGGCTCTCACCTGAATCATCTATCCATGCAAATAAGGCATGTCATATATACATGTAGTGAAAAAATTAATTACCAGTAAACCTTTCAGTAACAAGTAACCATATAGAACATTTTGATACCAAATTCTGGATTTTGGGAGGGTTGATAATTAGAAAAAAGGGGGGGGGGGGGGGTTGTTGTTCTTTGGAGTTCCTCTTCAAATCTAATCCTTAGTGTTTTTCTGAATCTCTATAAATTCTGTAAGTTATGAAATAAAAAAAAAAACAGGATTTTGCGTCTCTATGAATCGCTATAAATGCTCTAGGATATGAAATACAAAAACAGGACTTTACGTAATCAAAAGATAGCAGAGTTCCTCTGGTGACAAGTGAATAGGAGACATGTTTTGATAATAAATGAGGTCTTCTTGGCCGAGAAAACAGCAGACTGTTTGCTGTTTGATACAAAAACACCAGAAAGAATCACGGTTACCTAGAAGATGTAAATATGGCCCCATTTACACTGCCGAATGTTGAGCATGCCACAAAAACAGGCATAATCCACGCCATCACCCCAAGAGTTCTGCCAGCGAAGGTCTGAAAAAAAACAATGCCAAGGAGATTGTCAGCAACAAGGCTTCTGGTATTACATTTAAGTGGTTAATCTATTAATGTGGATGAAAGTGCATCATGTTAATTAATTTTAATATAAACATGATTCGAAGAATTTTCAAACCGTATTTAACAATAAACAGCATTTTAAAAATTCTAAGAAAGTTAAAAACTGTAAAAAGTCCAGATGAGTTCAAAATTATGACTAAAATATTCAAATTGTACAATATTTAACAATAAAAAACATTTTTAAAAAATTCATAGAAATTAAAAACTGTAAAATCTCTGTATGGTTTTTATATTATGACTTGCAGATCAGTAGCTGACGCTTCAATTTTACGCACAAATTGCTGTTTAGCATTATAAATGTATAAGATTATACATGTAGTTGATTTTCTTGTTCAATTTATAAGAAATTTTGATTGGATGGAGGTGTCTCATACCTCCTTAAATTGACACATTCAAACAAAGAGAATAAATATCATTAATTATATTATAGGGATAACATATAACCTTCAACGAGATATCAGAGCGAGCCTATCTATGTACATGCACCATATTTCTACACTACATGCATACATAACAATGGGAGTTACATTTATTGCAATTCTCTTCTTTCATTCTGACTGCCACTGTCAAGTTCAATTAAAGTCTACCATAGAATCAAGTGAACGGATAGACTGATGCATGGTAAAGTTTCAAGGTAAAGTTCTGATCAAAGCCCATATTAAGTTTAGGATATATAAAATATGACTGTATGTATCAAAATGACATGTGTTCACAATCATTCAACACTTGACATGTTCTCTGCAGGGGGGGGGGAGGGGGGGGGAGGGGTGTCCATTTCTGTTTGTCTTCATTAACACCAGGTTCCTCCTCTCAGTGCACTGTCCTATCCCACTGATCGACCCCTGCTGGGAGACGGGGACTCAATGAATGGAGCTACCAGTAAACCTAATTCATCCACAAACACATGTCAAACCCCAGTAACATCTGGACACATGCCAGGATAGACCTGCCGGATTCTGTTTATGGCTTATAATTATATTTTACGTTGGAATGGTATTTAGTACATACATAAATAGAACACTACATACAGATTCATTAACAGTGTTATTTGGCATCATGTGGGTCCTATTCAGTGTATGCATTTTAAAAATTATCCAACCAATTCTAGGATGGACCCGTTGCAGGATCTTACACTGGCCGAATTCCTCAACCTAATAAACCTACATGAGCACTACATTTATTGTAATCAGCCAATTCCACTGATATAAGTATTGAAAAAAATTTATTATTTATAAACTTTTTAGTTCCTATTCATTGCTCCTCAAGTCCTTATCAACTTGTATTCTATGTAGGGCTCACTATCAGCCAGTTATCAATTCAAGGTCATTCTTGCAACATGCATCTCTGAGTGATGCATACATGTAGTACCAGGTTAGTATTTTTGTCTTTTACCTTGTACTTGTTCTGAGTTAGTTCTATTTAGATATGCAAAAGTGCATCTGTCCAAGGCAAGTGTGATAATTTTTTCAAGGATTTGACTGCTGTGTGTATCATGGCCCTCACCTGAGGTCATTGACCTAGGTCAAGGTCACATGCAAATCATTATCAATTCTACACTTAATTCACAAGAAGTTTTACTCCTTTTTTGACATTTCTATTTTAGATTTAAAATCAACTAAACCTTTGAAGCACAGTGCAAACTTCAAATGTTGAGAAACCTTTTTGAACCTAATACATTGTACTTGCAAAATTAATATTAAACATACATATACTTAGTCTGATCTTTCATCATTTTTTTTCAGGGAGTAATGAGTTTTTCTACATTGGGAAAATATTGTCAATTTTGGTACAATGAGACTACCAGCATTTTCAATTGGAAATGTACAACCCCACAGTTTATGTCCTGGTATAAAAACCAAGTTATTAGACAAGTCATATTGTGTATTGGGTCTAATCTTATCTATCTGAGAATGGGGTTCAGAGAATTCTGCCACAGACTTCAAGTCTTTTGTCTCACTTACCACAGCAGTAGCTTTAGAGGCCAACATCTCAGCCGGAGTAAGGACGGCAAAATACGCTATATTAGCCAGCACATATATAACTGTCACTAATGGTATAGATATACCAATGGCTCGAGGTAGATTCCTGCAAAATGATTGACAGGTATTTGAACAAGGGATAACACTTGTTTCACTGTGATAAGTTATAACACAATTCAGTATTATTAAAAATATATTAAGATAACATTTTTAAGAGGATTACAACGAGGAATGTGAAGAACATACTTGTATGGATTTTTCAATTCTTCTGTCACAAAATTTAAATAATTCCTGTGAAATAAAAAATAAACATGATGAATAAATGCTGTCCAATTCTCACTGCGTAATTTATAACCACTCATATCTCAATGTATATTATACATGTTAACATGGTTTCACAGAGATTTATTACAAGAATTTGGACATAACTGTAAACATAAAAACTTTGACTCCAAAATGTCATAAACAAATCTTCGAAAAGTGGAAGAAGGCGTATTTAGATGAGAGAATAAGTATTACCATCCTGCATAGGAGAAAAGCCCAGAGTAAAAGGACAGGGCTATTTTTCCTAAAGATGTTTCTGAGTTCTCAAATGGCTCCTCAAAACTCTCCCTGTCACCTGTAGAGAATACATGGCATTGGTTTGGTAATCAAAAAACATCAGGTGTTTGTGTATATAATATTTGAAGTATTAAACAATGTACCAGTTGGTATAATTACTGGTACAGAAAAAAAAGATTAACTTAATAAATGCTATACAGATTGAAACAGCTAAAAAAAAACATCATTTCAACAGTGACAATTTAATGACGACTATCAGTTAACATAAATTTACTGATATTACCCACTAAAAACAAAAGTTTGGAGAAGAAAAGATGAATGTTTTATTTGGTCTATGGAATCACACACATATAAAAAAAAAAAACCCAGACACATTCTAAAATGGGGTTATTAGTAGCATTTTTAGGGAATTTGCAGTCAATTATACAAGGATAACTGGCCCAATTTTCAGCAAACACAAACACCTGTGTGAGATTTGACATCAGAAGGTAAATTAGATTAATATGGCAAGTCCACCCCCTGAGCTATAGTGGAGGGCCTCTTTCATCAAAGCACCTCCAGTCAACACGTGACTTGAAGGAGGCTGGTGTCACTTAATACCCTGTTTCCTCCCCCAAACAAAGCTGTTTACTTTGTGTAACAACCAGTGGGTGAAGGATCAATGCAGATTAAACAGGTTGCAGTTTTTGTCCGGCAAATAAAAAATGTTGACTCGTATCTTTACAACTAAATGGTCAATGCCCAGTATCAATAATGAAGTATTTTCTTTAAAAAGAAGGTGAAAACCATGGGATTTTTAATTGGTTTTCAAATGGTCCTCTGTTAATAATTTCACAAGCAGACTAATGGCATGTTACACACCCACCAATAAGAAAAATTTATTCTGTATCAATTATCTCAAACAGTAAATTATGTTGGTTTTGGGAAATATGTTAGCCTTGAACATTCACTTAAACAATGAAACAGTAAACCAGGAATTCTTAAAAATAGGAAAGTGATTTAATGCAATATATTCACAATTTGACAACAAAACGGCAAAAATAGCTGGAATAAAATGGACAATTGAGTTCTGTACTTCTCTTGTTTTTCTGCAAGGTCCTTTAAGGTACCTCACTACACCCAGACTTATACTTTTTAAGAATCTACGTCGGTGATTTAAATGTTTTATTAAACTGTTTATATCATTCGATTCGGCTGTATATCGGCGAAGCTCACTGGTTAAAGTATTGGGCTTCTAAACCGCTGATCATGAGTTTGAATCTGCCTGGAGCTTTTGTTCATGTTTACTGAATGAAATTTTCAAAAATGTAATTTTTCACCCAAAATCGCACATTTTTTGCCTATTTGACTTAAATACTTCTTATCCATTATGATGTCCATCATAATCAATTAATTTTCTGCTAATTTGAGAAAATATTTCAAGGTGTAGTGAGCCACCTTAAATTTCTCCCATTTCTCTGATCATGGAAGAAGGAGGCATCTGATTTAATTATTTACTTTTTAAAAAAATTTGTTTTGTGCTTTACAGTGTTCGATGTTATATTGTTAATGATGCAGACAGAAACAGCTGGTGTGTTACTTGTGGCTATTGCTTCTGGGTTTTTTTATCAATATTCACAGCCATCACACATAATTGTAACTTGTTCCCACACCTTGTCAACCCACAGCATTGTGATCTCAACTCAGTGCTTCAAATTATAGTTTTGCTGAGTTTAATTGATATATAAATCCAACAAGATATCTGTGAGCCAATGCTCACTAGTGATACCCCCGCTCTGATGTGAATATGCAAAATAAGCAAAGTCGACATTTAACAGAAAGCTGGCATTCGATTGGTACAGAAATATATCCCACAATATGGCATGCCTAAACAAATAGTGTGTTAAAATTTCAAGCATCTGCGATAAATAGCTGCTGAAAAATCTTTGAGGAAAATTGGTTTGAAAATTTTGGCTAAAATAAACAAAGTACTCATTTAACAGGAAGTTGACGTCTGATTGCTACAAAAATATATCCCACAATATGGCATGCCAAAACAAATAGTGTGTTAAAATTTAAAGCATCTGCGATAAATAGTTGCTGAGAAATCTTTGAGGGAAATTTGTTTGAAAATTTTGGCTAAAAATAAACAAAGTACTCATTTAACAGGAAGTTGACGTCCAATTGGTACAAAAATATATCCCACAATATGGCATGCCAAAACAAATAGTGTGTTAAAATTTCAAGCATCTGCGATAAATAGCTGCTGAGAAATCTTTGACGGAAATTTGTTTGAAAATTTTTGCTAAAAATAAACAAAGTCGTCATTTAACAGGAAGTTGACGTCTGATTGGTACAAAAATATATCCCACGATATGGCATGCCTATACAAATATTGTGTAAAAATTTCAAGCATCTGCGATAGATAGTTGCTGAGAAATTTTTGACGAAACTTTGTTTGAAAATTTTAGTTAAAAAATAAGCAAAGTCGTCATTTAACAGGAAGTTGACGTCCAATTGGTACAAAAATATATCCCACGATATGGCATGCCTTAACAAAAACTGTGTAAAAATTTCAAGCATCTGCGATAAATAGTTGCTGAGATAAATGCGACAGAAATTTTTGTTACGGACGGACGGACAGACAGACCGACAGACAGACAGACACACAAGGGTAAAACAGTATACCCCCTCTCCTTCCGAGCGGGGGTATAAAATGGGAAGTCAGTCTTTAAAACAGTAAAACTTAAATCAGATGTATTAGATATAAACAGCTTCATTGCCAAAAATATAATACCTGTAGAAAATATAATAATTGTAGAAAATCCCCACGTTTTAATGAATTGATTTTTTTTTCACCTATAAATTAAGGTAAAAACAGGTGCCTGGTGACATTTGAAGTGTCCATTTTAATATCATAAGTATCGTTAATCAAATACAGTTTTCCTCCTTTTAATATATCAAACATATTTATACCATCATACTTGAAAATGTTAATTTGATATCTAAATAGTTCATTAACATTATTAATTTAAATTCTAAGGAGATGATATACATGAATGTGATGTAACACAGCAAGAATAAATGAAATCACCAATTATTCCTGTACACTTAAATCAAAGGGATGATACAAAAATTATGCAATAGTTGACTATAAGTTATTATTTTAAAGAAGTTAAATTAAGTACATTACTGCAACGTAGACCATTCCTTCCTTAACTATTTTTCTTTTAGATAAGAGCAAAAGTTAAAATAGAATATCAGGCTAATTTATAAGGTATACTAGTTGGACATTGCTGCTCAGCTCACTTTGAAATAATTTCTGAATGATCATATGCTAAATCATTGCTCAATTATTAATTTGATAACCAATTTCAGTGGGTTGACATTATGTTTGAAAAATTAAACTAAACTTGACAAGTCGATGTACTTACCGGTACTTAAATTTGTCATTGACATGGAAAAACCTTTCTTAACATTATTCCTGGAAGCAAAGGCTTTACGTATTATCACTAGCATTCTTAATCATTCTAGATTTTTTTTTAAGGCAATTGTAAATAAGTTTATATTTTAAATTCTTTAGATTCGGATTTGTTTTTACATTAACTGATTTGTTTCTACTGGTATATCTTATTTATAAAGTTGTTTTTGTTTTTTGTTTTTTGTTTTTTTTTTTTTCGGGGGGGGGGGGGGGGGGGGGGGGGGGGGTTGTTTGTTTTTTGGGTTTTTTTTTTTGGGGGGGGGGGGGGGGAGTACATTATATTTACAATACATTTTTAAAGGTTTAAACACTGGTAATGAAAATTTTATATTTAAAACTCCAAATTAATTACTATTAGCATCTAAAAAATAAGTTATCATTTCTTATATACTAAGTATTGAAAACAAGACAGTCTTGAGCTCTTCAGAGAATTCGTAAAATGATCTCACAGGTTGTTGAACTTTTAGATAACAGACTGGTTAAGTTTATTTCCCAACAGATGACCTTAATCAAGAATAACATGTCCTTATTCCTGGATATCGGTGCAAGCTTACCAAAAAAGGTAGACTATTCCAATGATGATAGTGACTACCAATGCTAGGATATTGGTGCTATCTTACCAATGAAGAGGTAAATTATTATAGTGATGGTAGTCTCTACCAATGCTAGGATATTGGTGCTGGCTTACCCATGAAGAGGTAGACTATTCCAATGATGATAGCGACTACCAACGCTAGGATATTGGTGCTATCTTACCAATGAAGAGGTAGACTATTCCAATGATGATAGTGACTACCAACGCTAGGATATTGGTGCTAGCTTACCAATGAAGAGGTAGACTATTCCAATGATGATAGTGACTACCAACGCTAGGATATTGGTGCTAGCTTACCAATGAAGAGGTAGACTATTCCAATGATGATAGTGACTACCAATGCTAGGATATTGGTGCTATCTTACCAATGAAGAGGTAAATTATTCCAGTGATGGTAGTCTCTACCAATGCTAGGATATTGGTGCTGGCTTACCCATGAATAGGTAGACTATTCAAATGATGATAGTGACTACTAATGCTAGGATATTAATTGGTGCTATCTTACCAATGAAGAGGTAGACTATTTCAATGATGATAGTGACTACTAATGCTAGGATATTGGTGCTATCTTACCAATGAAGAGGTAGAATGAAGAGGTAGACTTTTCCAATGATGATAGTAACTACAAATGCTAGGATATTGGTGCTATCTTACCAATGAAAAGGTAGACTATTCCAATGATGACAGTGACTACTAATGCTAGGATATTGGTGCTGGCTTACCAATAAAGAGGTAGACTATTCCAATGATGCTAGTGACCACTAATGCTAGGATATTGGTGCTATCTTATCAATGAAGAAGTAGACTATTCCAATGATGATAGTGACTACCAATGCTAGGATATTGGTGCTAGCTTACCCATGAAAAGGTAGACTATTCCAATGATGACAGTGACTACTAATGCTAGGATATTGGTGCTGGCTTACCAATAAAGAGATAGACTATTCCAGTGATGCCAGTGACTACTAATGCTAGAATTTGGTGCTGGAATACCAATAAAGAAGTAGACTATTCCAGTGATGTTAGTGACTACTAATGCTAGGATATTGGTGCTGGATTACCAATAAAGAAGTAGAATATTCCAATGATGATAGTGACTACTAATGCTAGAATACTGGTGCTATCTTACCAATGAAGAGGTAGAATGAAGAGGTAGACTATTCTAATGATGATTATAGTGACTACCAATGCTAGGATATTGGTGCTATCTTACCAATGAAGAGGTAGACTATTCCAGTGATAATGATGACCACTAATGCTAGAACTTTTGTGATGGTGAACACATCTTGGACCCGGGCTGCCATTTTTACATTCCACGCATTTACAAATGTCAGGAGAGCTGAAAATAGTACATCAAAATGAAAGAATAAGTATAAACCAAATCTCCATGTTCAAGATTTTAACACATTTATTTAATTTATTTTGTATAATCCCTTTAGATTAATAATTTTAAATATCTATTGAAGTTCATTTCTGTTGATGCAACAAACAAAATTTGTCAAAATATTTCTGAATAACTGAAAATTGTTCATGGTTAGATCCGATATCATAATAACTTAACAAATTCATTGTAAATTACTGAAAATGAATCCCCAGTGCCACTGCATCAACATTCATTTTAATGCATAAAATTTTATTTTTGCATTGTTAAATTAGGTTCAAAATGTGTGCTATAATGTTTCTGATTTATTTAACTAAAGAAACAGTATATATTAGGCAGTCACTTAAATGACAACTTTACTTGAATTCATGCATAAAATATATATATAGTTACATGTATTAATATTCATTTCTTGTAAATACTTATAAATATGATGTAAAGAGTGTATTCTAATTATCAAATTTATCTATTTATTCATAAATATGCAGGTTACTAATGATATTAACCATATTATCACAAACAGTCAGCGAGTGCTATGTATTGCATCATCACAAAACCGGTGTGTAAAATGTTGCATCATCTCCGCTACACGGAACGATCGCCGGCTAAAAATGTTTATTTACGTGTACTTACTGATACAAACAGCTGCTAGTAGAGTGACCGCCTCCCCGGGGGCTTCACAATCGGGGAACAGTGGTTCTAACACATAATACGCAAAAGTCTGGGCAGTAATTGCATTTCCAGTGGGAATGATAATCATGATAGCTACCCATAGGTAGAGAAAAGCCGGGAAATGACCAAACGCTTCCATAATGTAAGCATAGTCCGCACCCGATTTTAGAATCATTGTCCCCAGCTCGGCATAGCACATGGCCCCCACGAGAGAAATGACCCCACAGAGCACCCACACGATGAGGGAAAGTCCTACACTTCCTGACTCCGTCAAAACGCCTTTCGGAGATATGAAGATCCCGCTCCCAACTATAACCCCAACAATAATGGCTACCCCATTGTGAAGCTGAAGTTCTCTCTTCAGTTTGACTGTGGTATCTTCTTCTATCACAACCTCCTTGTCGTCCGGATGAACTTTTACGGTACCGTTATTTCCCGACATGTTTTGTTTATAGATCGCAGAGTGCACCACGTGGAATTGAACAGAATCAGAAAGATGAATCAAAATATGTCTTCTTACGCAAAATTTCAAAGACACAGTGATTGAAATGTTCGAATAATCTCTTACACGTGTTAGGACTAGTGAAAACCGTTGTAAAACTCACGAACTTTCACTCCACATGTCTCTCCCGGGGTTGTTGTCATATTTGACTACGACGATGAACATGCTTCCGTTTTTGTTTAGTCGGAAAATCACGTGATCTGAATTGAAAAATTCATTGGTTGATTCATTGGCGGGTAAATTGTAATGAGACCCAAAGTGAGGAGGTACTTAAAACGCGCGGGATAGTTACACCAGGTTACATAGATCAATGTCGAGCTGACCAGGGATGGATATACTGTTACATCTCTTAAAAATGGTTTACAACTGAATAACAATCAAACAATAAAGAAAAGTTTATATATGATATCACGGTATACGATTGATTCATTTTAATTATACTGCAGTAAAATAAAATCTATCAAACCTTTAGATATCAAGATATTAATCTGGTATTTGAATTCTTCTTTATATACGGATATTTCGTTCTGAAATGTTGAATTTTTATCCATTTGTTTATTTTTATCTGCCCTCCCCAACCCCCACGATCGTATCTTGACATTTGATCGTATGAATCTCCAGATCCAGATTTAGAACACTCACATTATTTAAGAGTTGGGATCAAACTTGTAACATATTCATAAAGCATCGTAAGTCCCCTTCTCCGGCAAGCTAGGTAAGGATCGAAATATTTGTTATGTACATGTATTTTAATTGGAATATTTTTTTTCGGTCAAGTGACTGTCACTTTCTCTTTGTTCAAAACTGATTGAACAGTTTTTTAAACAAAAGTACATGTATAAGTGAATGTTAAATGTACGTATACAGTTGTCTTTATTTAGAGAAAAAATGTCAAGTATTTTTTTAAATAATTGAAAAACTACAACATGCGTGGTGCCTACACTGACGTAAAAATTAAAACCACTAACCTCATATGGAGAAATGGTGTACATTTTACTAATTTGCATAGCGGCCATATTGTTATCACAATGGCGATTTTCATTACAATAGAATATATAGAAAGGAATGAGAAAAATCACAAATTATAAAAAATAAGTATTTCGGAAATATTTTCTCCTCATTTGGTTCTGTCATTTACATCATCCGGGATTGGAATGTGCTTGTTTTGTTTACATTAGATATTGAGATGGCGGTTCCTTTTGAATCTGAAATATCGAAGCGGGGCGTTGTAGGAATAAAGTGTGTTTTAGTGTTGAAAGGCGTCATGAAGGGATTTTGGAATTATTTTTAAAATACTTGCCATTCATAGGTAAAGTAGTTCCTCATATATTTACAAAGTTTACATTGCAAACTAGTTGTGTCAGAAATTTAGACTCAAATTAAAAAAGTCTTGTCGGTTCCTTTTTACTTCCAATTTAGCATTTTCAAGACTTTCTCAGTAAGCCATCGGACTTGCAACTAGGCATTTATAAGTCTTTATATTGAATCATTAGGCATATTGCATATTTTTGATTAAGAATTATCGTTATAAATTGAATGAATTTTTTCATTTTATAATTTTATTCGGTTTCAAGCTGATATTTTTGGCTGTTTATCTATTTATTTACTCATTTTAGCCGGTAAAGTCATATTTTTAGATTATCTATGGTTGGATAGAGAGGTATTCAATGTGAATTTTAAGTGTGAATCACTGATTGTGGTGACAAAAACATACACAGATAATCTATGCATTGCCTAAACACATGTTCTCATTCAAAAAATGAAAGTTTTGACGTAATAACACAAATTTCATACATAAAAAGTATGTAATTTTCATTCGAAAGGGAGACAATTTGAAGACATAAATATTAATGAGAACAGTGTCACGTGACATTTAGCTCATGAATAAAGTGTACGTGATTTCTCCATATGTGGATAAGGCATGGATATGACACTCATTGTTTATTGATAATAAACCTTTTAACCAAGTGTTGATAAATGTGTAAATTGTGAGAAGTTTTGTGAGATATTTAGCACTATTAATCGAAATACTAGTCTGACTAAACAAGTATCACATTGACACTATTACGGTTGCCCTTTGATAATTCGAGAAGCGTGTAGGAGTTACTTTCCTTATCGTGAACAAATTAAGGCTCCTTCTTTTTTTTTACTGTTACCCAAACATTTTAAAAGGTGTTACATTTGCATCAGTATAATTACATGTATTGTCATAATAAACTGTAAATGATGGGTACTTTCTGATGGGAAAAAAACCTACAAGTACATGATGCATATTGATTAT
Source organism: Magallana angulata (assembly GCF_025612915.1). NCBI lineage: Eukaryota > Metazoa > Mollusca > Bivalvia > Ostreida > Ostreidae > Magallana > Magallana angulata. The sequence goes on along the minus strand of NC_069116.1, from coordinate 54,290,766 downwards.
ATTTTTAGAAAAGGTAAAATGGTCGCCCTACCTTTTCATTTTGATATAACTTAATTTTTTATTGAAGCGGTAAGTTAATATAAGTATTGATGGTTCGTCAACTGTGCGTGTGTATGATTGTATGATTGATATTTCAAACATCAGTGTGCATAAAATGCTATATTTTTAATTAATCTGTTTTTATTATGATCTGTTGATCTATATACCACCTTCTTTTTATTCAGAGATTGCAATTGTCGTCACAATATAATTGCACTGATGAAAGCAAACTTATAATCCCTCGCAACCCACAAACTCTTTAGTCGTCAAGATCATGGCGTCAGGAAATCCGGAAATCGTTGTGAATCTGGTGAAGATTAAAACTTTCCTTTTGAATTATATATCTTTGCCGAGAAAATGATGCAACATCATAACAGTGGTGCATGCATGTGTGAATACACACCCGGCAACTCTTAACGACACTTACTGATTGGTTGGTTTTAGACTCAGATAGAGGCTGGTTAATTGTATATGATATTAAAAAAAAAAACACCTTTCACGTTTTTTAATGGTCGGATGAAGCAAAAAGTGAGCTAGCTAGCTATTATCATTATATGAAATTATTTCGGACAAGAAGCTTTAGAATTAATACCATCTGTGATATTTCACTGCGGGTGTTGACACTGCCAAATATATACTCGCAGCATGGGAAGATTTATCTTGTCTTATTTATGTATGAATTTTATGTCTATGACACCAGAATAAATTTATCATAAACAGATTACTATACATAAGACCATATGTGTGACAGTCTCGGCGGGACAAGAAAATTAAAAGAATTTGAAGCAAGGAATGTTTCAAAGAACATGCTCAGTTTTTAAGTTTATATGCTAATATGTACATACAATATATATTTAGCATACATATAAAGTTTATATACATTAATTTACTTGTAAATGCATGCATGCTGGTCATCAGGTTATAACAGCAAAGTTTAATGGGGAAGGGGGGGGGGGGGGTGAGAGAGAGAATATCGTTAGGTCGGATTGGTCTATTAAACTATATAGAATCCCAGGCACGTAGCATCGTTTTTGAAAGTGGGGGGGGGGCAGACTCATCAAAAAAAATTTACTTGTGGGGGGGGGGGGGGGCAACTCCCTGATAATTTAATTTTTTATATGTAAATTTCAAAAAATTAATTGCTGCGAGAAAAAGTGGGGGGGGGGGGGGCGGGGGCTGCCCTGCCCCCCCCCCCCGATGCTGCGTGCCTGAATCCAATTTAAATAAAGGTATTTTCAGAGTCCCTCTCAAAATTGATATTTGATTTGAGTCACAAAAATTTGGAGACCTTGACGAAAAATGAGGAGGAATAGATCGAATTCTCATAAATAAATATAACGTTATATACTTTGAAATATGCATCTATTATTTAACAAATAGGCCTAGATTTATGAATTAATCTTTAACAAATTTATTAATTATTTTTTTATATCATTAATTTTTCGATGTGGTTAATCAGTGGCATTTCCTATAAAAATTTGAGAAAAGAATGATGCAACTCTCATTGGTGTGATGATGCAACCTTTACGAAATGAAAGTTAATATTTCATGGGGGAGTTCTAACAAATGACGTCCTTATTCAAGTTTAAAATAGCATGTTTTGAAGAATATTATGATAATTTTCAAGATATAATTAAAGTTGATAATTCAAGATCATTCAATTTACACAGAATAACAGTTATTCGTGAAATATCTTTTATCTTTGTAAATCGTTAGAACGCAATCAACCCCTTTTCTTGAAATGGTATAGTCCATGTTATTTACTTCCGGTGGTAAGGAGAAAGCCTGCTCACTCGTACACATTGTATACTGTGAGAGAGGAGCGATGGCGAAGGAGGAGACGTCGTCGAACGAGAGGGATTCCGATGATGGAGTTCAACTGAAGCGAAGAATCACCCTGTTCAATGGAGTTGCCATTATTGTGGGGTCGATTGTTGGTTCGGGAATCTTTGTGACTCCGAAAGGTGTTTTGGAGAGTTCTGGCTCAGTAAGTTAACTCATCCTCAGCAAAAACACGTGTGCAAAATCATCGAACTTTATAAAACCATAATCTCATTGTGATTTTCAAGTGCTCACTGTGTCTTGAATATTTAGAGTAAAGGAACTGTCATGTTTGACTATTTTTTCTTTCTGTTCTGGGTAAATATATGCAATCCATATGGTTTCAAGTAATTAAGTAAATCAATTAACTAAATAAAACGCATGTCACTAAAACCCATGCCTAAATGCTTATTTTAGAGGCAGAGGACACCATGCTCATGTGACATTTCTGCAGGTTTATTTTTAAATAAAATTTGACAGTATTATGTTGCGCGTATGTGGCCTTGAAAGTAAAATTAAATACCAATGGATGCCAGGTTTTAAGCATTTAAATCACTGGTCAGTATCCTACCCTAATGTTTGTGTTTCATCACCTTCGATGTTGTGACAGCTTTGTTATATTCATGGTATGAAGACTACACAATGAAACTCACTCATGGGTTTAGAATTCATCATTGTTCGATCATAATGCCATATTTCAGATAAGCCTTTTTATAATCTTGTGCTTCCTGCACTTAGCTTTATAACGTGGAATAATAAAAGCCCAGGGGGAAAGGGCTGTATTTATCCAGCGACCTATGGTGAGCATGTAGTGAGGGGACAGTCCCATTATACTTGTCACAGGCCGCTGGGGGTAGTGATTATATCAGAGATACAGAAAGGCACAGTGAAGTCTTTATCAGCCACAAAGCAGCTCTTTATATAGAATTTTTAATCTTAATTTTTTTCCCAGCTAAAACCAGTTATTTATTAATCAAGTGTCTCTCTTAGTATCAGATTGTAAGAAGTGTAGCATGTTGTTGATTTTTTATCATCGGTGATACATTTGATGAATGCCTTTCTATACTCTTATTGACTTTCTTTTGATCTTTTATGATCAATGCATTGAATTTACTGATTTCAGCTTTATTGAATCATCAGTTCTAATGTGGCCATCTAAACCTGACTATACAATTAAAATAATCAGTAAACACATATTGCTTCAGACATGTGAGAAAACAGTATAGATCAGGGATTAAAGAAGAAAAGCTGGATTAAGTATAGCATTGTTCTGGGGTATTAGGGCAAGGGAATGGAAAATTGATTGGGTAGCAAAACACACAAAAATTTCTTTGAAAATGCCAGTAAAATATTTTGAAAAATGATATCATATGTTTTTCTGCAGACAGACAAATATAAATACTTTAATTAATTAAATTCTGTCTCAAAGACACCTGAATTTTAAAGTGCAGAGATTTGCATGTTGACTGCATTATCTATGTAAGGAGTGTAGTTAGGAGGCTTCCATTTTGTGGTGACTGTCTACCTCCCATCTCATTAATCTTGTCAGTTTCCTAAACTGGCCACTTACCTCTTGAGCTGATGGCCTTGTTATTCATGCATTCGTTCATTCCAAAATGTATATGGCATTGATTTGGGCTTATTTCGTTGTCATTTGCATGTTTACATAGCCTTGATGTAAATGCAGCCCCTTTGTACAATCTAATGATATAGACAAACAAGATGTAGGGAATCACATTCATGAGAGGAATAAGGCTCAGCTTGGAAAATAGGAATTGCTAATTGATTGGGATCAGAAAGGAAATCACAGAATGATATCGGAACAAATTTGACCCCATCAAAGCCTGTTTATCAGTGATGTTTTTGATTTCCCTTTTGTGGTGGTCAGTGATTATTTTTTACCTTCCATGTTATCAAAGTTGACTAGGTTAAATTGAATTGAAAATAGGCCAATAAATGCTGCTTCCATTGACCAGGGCTTTGTTCATGAAAAAAACCCCACACAGTTGAATTAATTCTAAACTGTGTGGCATATGTTGCAGTATATAAGTGAATAATGCTCTGTATGAAATGTCTGAACATGCTGAAACATTGTCCACAGAAACATAGCTAGGCTGAGGTATATTACCTGTGGCTGTGCACATTGTTGTAAGATTACCTTCTTAGCCATGATCTTTTGACACACAAATTGTGTTTCCATGTTTTCTGCAAGTTTTAATGCCTTTTATAATCAGTCCTGTTTTCTTAAGTTAATTTGGAAAAGATAACACATCTGCCAAGATTTTTGATAATATCGCAAGCTTATCATGACTTAATCATTTTCCGCATGGTAATGAATGCTAAATTATATATTGTTAATTAGCTGACATCAGGAGCTCATATTTTTACAGAAGTATTTTATGATGACAGGTCTACCATTTTAAGAAACTGAATATGAACAAATGAAAGGATGAATATACTTCTTATTAATTAATTTTATTGTCATAAAATAAGGACCTATTTAAATAGCATAATATGAGAAAAAAGTCTAAGAGTTAATTATTATTGGAAGTCTAGAACATTTCAGGATTATGCATGGACATATCCTAATTTTAAAAAAAGGTCACAAATTGAAATGAAATTAAACTACCGATATTTCTGAGTTAAGATGTGGGAATCTGTTATGTTTAGAACACCTCTCTCTTACATACAACACATTGCTCTGACACGGTATTGTTACGCTGTAGATTGTTATTTTATCCTCCCTCTCGGTGTCACTCATGTTTAACACAGCTCAGTGGCTGAATGGAATGTAGCTCGGGGAAAATTAACCATGGA